>NW_026855585.1:0-142381 GCF_026571515.1 Ruditapes philippinarum
TCCAGATTCCCATGATTACACTTTTTCACCATTCAACACAATTTAAAAGTACACTCAAATGTCTTGTTCTGTGTTCATTTGAAAAAAATAAGTGGCAACAAGACAGGAAAAAACGCTTGTACATACATGCACAAATCATCCATTTTTAGTTTCGGTTATGACGATAGTTTACACTGAATAAGGCCCTATAGGATATGATTTAAAAGTGTGGCAAAGTTGTAAATATACCGTGCAAATATGTATTATTTCCTTCATCGCTGAACAATTATTAAGAATGACATGTAACCTTTTTTACATGATTTAAGTGATTAAATGAGCCTTCTTTGAAACGTCTTTGATATACATAAGGGCAGGAAACCATTTGTCTGTTTGAGCATTGATAGGAGAAATGTTGCAAAAGCCATTACCGTAGATTGCCAGGGACAGACACAACTATAGTTCAATTACTAGTTTATATTACTCTTGGGAAAATAAAGTATAAAGAAAGTTATATATTTTGTAAATTATATTGTACGTCTGTCAAGCATAACGACAAGTTTAATGTTCGAATAAATGGTAAGAATACAGACAAAATGCCTTTTGTAAAGTTGTTTCAAAGATAATATAGTTACGTAATAATGCAAAGAATAACAAACCCATATAATTTGGTCAAAAGTTTATATCATTTCTTGCCTTTCAAGCAAAGGGTGCATGCAAAAACTAATTGCTAAACTGTTGAAACTCTTCTTATGACTTTTTTCTGAAACATTTTATTCTGCGTACGTACAATATTCATTTGACTGTGCTAAATAACAGGGATATTCTTTATTACAACTCTTTTGAGAATCGTCTGTAAGTTAATGGAAATTTTACTTACTTTCAACAAATGTCATAATTTTTTTATTAGATATAGCTTTATACCCTTAAATATATTAACACAATTCATAGTCACAGTTATTAAAGTGACATTGTGCTCATTGTGTCACTGTCACAAGTTAAATAAGTAAATTAATATATTTCAAAAGATTGACTTTTAACAGGATTATTGACCTAAAACTGATAAAGAAAAATGTTTATGATACTATTTGTAAACGATATAAATTATAAAAAGACTGCTCCACTCTTTTTAAGAAAAGCACATATTTGTAAACGATATAAATTATTAAAAGACTGCTCCACTATTTTTAAGAAAAGCACATTTCAATTACATTCATAAAAATGTTCATAGACATTTCCGTTGGTCATGTTGATTATTGATTATTTTTTCTCATTATAATGTTAAATTGAACCAATTAAGAAAAAATGTCAAAATCTTTTGATTTTTACCTGTTCACCGACCATTTACCTGTGGATAAGCATTATATCACTGTAACAAACACAACATAACATCCTTTGTGGAGGCAATTTATGCAGGTTGATTGAGGTCTTAAACATCATTGTCAAAAAAGGAGCGGGGTGTGAAATCAAGATTATCTGTACAAAGCATGTTAACAGATGGTTGCAAAAAGTATATTTGTGATAATATTATTACAACATATCAATGAGTGAGTTATCACTATTGTAAGTCAACACACTTTTCAATGACGAAACTACTTTTTAAGATTTTCCCCATGTGGTACCTCAATTTTATTTTTGCTGACAATTCTGACAATGTCAGACTGTTTAAAGTTAAAAAAACAAAGCTGAAATAGATAAATAACTTAATGTCAAAAGTAATAAAAAGAAGAAAACTTATTTCTATTCATTAAAATTTCAATCACCAAATTTCGTCTCTATTTTTTTCTTATTTTGACAGTCTGAAAAAAACATTCCTCCCACATGGAAAACTGCTCTTGATGACATTTGGGCATATTAAAGTATCCTACGAGCAATAACTGCCGTATGCTTTATGAAAAATTGAAAAGCAATGACAGCCATCAAGCCCGTAGAATAAGTAAACAACCCAGCGTTCCTGGGCCAGCTTCCATGTTTTCCATTTTCCTAGCTGCTTTATAAACGTTTTCACATCGGTCAACACATATTTTTTTTGTCTGTTACAATCCTCAAATAAGTGTTCTTTCTTTTAAAAGGGTGTATGACTTAGTCTAACAAATCCAAATAATATCCCTCTGATTCAAACACAATTATTTTCCTCCCGTAAAATACACAACTTCAAAAAATTGCTGCCGCTAACATTTAACAAACCCAAGTCTAATATTAATTCGCAGTAAGTAACAGAAATATGGATGGATGGTTGGATTTTTTCTCCTACAAGAATAGTTTGTTTTTATTACTAAAACAAGCGATCATACATATTTCTTTTATAAAATGAATAACATCTACGCCATTGTTGATTGTCGAACTTTTTTTTAAAGACTTCTTGTAATTAATGAGAAATTCCGACTAAATGGGGCTCTCAATGGGGAAAACAGATTTTGATATAAATGTATTTATTGTGGAAATTTCGTTTAAACTTGTATTTAAGCATAAAATAAAAAGGACATTTGTTTGTTGTGTAAGATGTAATTTTATTTTGTCGTGAACTTTAAAAACAGTATTCTCACTAATGGCTACATCACTCGCGAGAGTACTGTTTTTAAAGCCCACTCGATGAAATAATATTTCATCTTACACAACAAACAAACAAATATCATCTATATATTATTTCGATCATACTCATCATGATGTTTGATCCGACTGTACATAGTGTAACATTGTTTTTTTGCGCAGGTTATGCTATGCTTGTAGTGAAATCGTGTCAATGTAAGTGTCAATGTGTTGAGGGACAAATACCATCAAAACGAGGGAGGGAGTTTTCAAGAAAAAAAAAACTTTTAAATCTCCTCAAAGCTACTCAAATCGCATAATTTATTTTACGTACTTTATTTTGTAAATGAAGTGATTAAAAATATGTTTTTAATCTAAACTAACATAGTAACTACGCTAACCAATACCTGTAGATTAATGTCTTTGTCTCTCTTTAATATATGGGGAAAAAAGCACGAGGCAGACCCAAATGTCAATACAAATCGCATAATAAACTGAGATAGTACATAGCTGAGAAACTGAGGGCCAACAAAACAATGCCCCCAAGATTTGATTTAATAAATATTGCGTGAAGATCTACGAAAAAGCGGGAATATGGCGTAAACAAGACAATTAAAATATGTTATTTGTTAAGAAAATTGTACATTCAAGATCTACAATTTTATTTTCAAATATTTTCAGAAAAGACAAATGCATTATTATTATATCAATATTATTTTTTGTTTAATTTAACTTGTAGTAAGGTTTTTATTCCCACTCACACGAAAAAGATATATTTAATTGCACCTTTTACATACAGCATACATCTTTATAAATTTAAAAATCTTTTAATGTCTATTATTAAACCAAAATGAGTGGTAATTATCTAAAGGTATAATCCTACGTCCCACACCCTAGATTTTGAGTTTAATTTCTTACATAAATGCTACCTTAACTTAATTGAAATAATAAGAAAATCGAAAAACCTTTTTCTTTTATAAGAAGGCATGCATAGTCCTAAATATGTTTTCAATATCATAATTTAACTGGTATCTTTACATTACAACAGAGATTCAGTTGTAAATTGGTGATTTTCGCATCGTGATATGGGCATGTCATCTAAATATATTGCAAATACGTCATGGAAAAATCCCCACCTTGTCTATAATATTCATACACAGACAATATAAATTTCTAATTTCTATAATTCCGTAGCATTTCTACAGGGACTCGACTGCAATGCGTGGCAAAGAGGCAAAGAAATGGAATCTACGTTTTTTTTTTAATTTTAAAGTATTCTTCGTAAAACTGCTATTAGCTATTTTTCCTCTCTTTACAGTTGATAAATGTGCAAAATGTGGAATGAGTCTAAATATTAGCTCAAACATCATATAATTTGTAACAATCAACCACTTGTCAAATTGTCGTGCTTAAAATATATTAAAACTTATCAGAAACTATAACCTGAAAAAAGAGAAACATGCTTTTTTTAACCCATCCTGTGAAATGCAACACGATATAGATTTAAAAAAATGATGACACTACAAACTCACTGTAAGAGCCTAGAACATTGAAAGTTCAATTTTCGAATTTTATGTCACTTAAGCACTAAACAGAACTCACACGAAATTTTTGCATTATGCAATTAAAGTGACAAAGTCTTGCGATGGTTCATATTTCTTTAACCTATTCATTTTCATTAGTCTTTTTTACAAAAGAGCCATCACCAAACAAGGTCTTAGCACACACTATTTGGAGCAACAAAGTTCATTCATAAAAATGACACAAATTATCCATTTATTAATTTCAAATATTTTGAAAACGGAAGTGAAGTGAGGTATGATAAAAGCGGTCCCCGGTTTTATTGTCTGTTTTACATATAGATGAATTTTAAGAACTTAAAAAGTAAACCATCAGATTAGTGCCTGCCTGTATCACACTTATTTCATTTTGACTGTAAGCGGTTTTTCAAGTAGTACATACATATGCTGCAAAATATCCATTACAAACATACACCATTTTGTTTAAATCGTTGAATAAGTTGTCTCTCTTAGATTTTATCTTACTAACTTTATGCCTAATAATCAAAGTATCCGGAGAACAGCATGACTGGGTAATCTGTTGCTGTACAGTATAACCCGAATAAACAAACTTATTAATTTAGAATTGGAGGTTCTATGATAATTGCCGCCATACAAATATGTCTGCAGATGTTACGTAATAGTTTTCATGTATAAATATTGAGCTTTCCTCAGCCGATGTTAGGGAGCGTGGACGGTAACCTGCATTTACCACTTATATCCAATTATCCACGAGCAGTCTAAATCGAACCGGGAACATTTTCATTTTATCGTTTGGGCGAATTTTATTTTTTACTAATCTGGTACGTTGCATTAGTACGTTAATGAAATAAGAATTCAATCAATAATTTTAAATATTAATTATAACTGTTAGTTTTTAATATAAATATCGATACTTGCAGATGCACCAAAATTTCAAAACACTCGCATTGAAATGGAGAAATACAGAACACCTAAAGACAGCCAAACACGGAAAATTATACAGGCTCAATATTATATAGATATACAGTCATATTATGCCTTTCTCGTTAAACGTTTTTGTTTATTTGTGTTTGGCAACACCATCCAATTTGACATTTGTCATAATTAAAAACGGTATTTCATGTTACACACCAACCTTAATTCTTAATGTAAATGTCGAACAAATATTTAACAAATAAGTATATTTTGTTGCGATTCTTACATGAAAAGCGACAGTAAATGTTGGCATACATCACAAACGTTTCCGCGTATTATTCTGGAACATTACTAGCTTTGCAATTTCAGTAATATGTTGCACGGATTCGCCACCTCGTGTGTTAAAGCTACAATTAATAAATTTCATAAAAAACAGAAATAGCGACTTTTCATTAATAAATTAGGTTTCATATCGACACCAGATCTTATTTTGGTGTCCAAACAACCGAAAGGAGTTTTATAAGCATAATAAATGGACAAACTCATTGTGGCTAAATTGAAAGTACAATCTTTGTTTGCATGAGAAACTCCGCCTTAAGATCATCCGTACATCAATATTTAATCAACAGACATGACTATTTATGAGATGATTATTTTTTTCTGAACCCCAGTCGTAGTTCACCGTGAAGCTAAAAAATAGAGAAAATAAGAATCCCTAAAGACAGCCCAACACGGCATAAATGTTGCAAGCTCGGTTTGATTGAGCCTGTTCATCGGCGGTACTGTTAAGTGCAAACTACCGTCCACGCCCCCCTAGCACCGGCTTAAGCAGAATATGAACTGGTACAATTTTGAGTTTTGAAACATCCGAAGATGTATTCATATGGCGGTTATCATGGAACCTTCAATGTGACACGTAAGTGCAATTCAATGAAAAGCGGCATATGGTCCCCAAGTAAAACATGCGTGTGCCCTAAACGAGAAAATAATGAGCGGAACTAAATAAAATGTAATTTTGAAAGGGGATCAAAAGTTATGAATCCCTCATATCACAGATAAGACGTCAAAAACAAAATAAAAAAGCAGGCCACATATCCTTAGGATGACTCAACAGTATTCAAGTGTGGAATACTGGAACCACCCAACAAGAAAAAAGCCGAATAGAAAGAACTAAAATACCACAAGCACAACAATAATGTCGTGCTGAACGATATTTAAGGATCGGAAATATAATATCTCTGATTGAATGTACGGGGCGACTTTTTACAGCTTCCACACGGCACACACAACGCTGACGTGGCGATTAAATAGAGAAAATAAGAATCCCCAAAGAAAGTCCAACACGGCATAATTAAACATTTTGCAGGCTCGGTTTGACTGAGCCTGTTCATGGACGGTACTGTTAAGTGCAAACTACCCTCCACACCCCCTAGCACCGGCTTAAGCAGAATTCAATATTTCCTATGAACTGGTACAATTTTGAAATTTGAAACATCTGCAGATGTATTCATATAGCGGTTATCCCTGAGAAAAGTCCAAAACAACTAAATTAAACATGTTGTAGGCTCAGTTTGATGTGTTCATACGGCGGTATTCATGGAACCTTCAGTGCAACACTTCCCTGCCATTCAATGAAAGGCAGCGTATCTTCCCGAAGTTCCCCAAGTACTAGTGCCCTAAATGCAAAAACAATAGGCGGGACTATAAAAAAATAAATTGTAAGTCTAATAAAAGTAATGGACAGTCAATTACGCCTAGTCTACAACTTCTGCTATAAGTGACATTAACAACCATAACGTTCACTGATAATCCATTTTGCAGTCAATAATTTGTCTTAAAAATAGCAGGCGTCTGAACACATTGCTCATTAAGGTCAGAAACATTTTTTATTGTCGAGATCATTTCTTATTAAGATATTTGGCATATATATTATTATTTGTATTGTCATAAAAGAAGTTAAAAGAGAATGTCGTCAAAAAACTGTGTAATCAAAAGTTTCGATGAATAATTCATTAACATTCTAGCTTGGCTTGGCCTTAACACTGAATTCTATTGCCATGATATATTTAAATTTATGCAGTAAAGAGGTTGCTACGATGGTCAGGTCATCTCGACGTCGATGTGATTCCATTTAAGTCTCGTTTACATTTTTCTACATTTTATTTCGTCTTCAGTTCAAGCTCAGACAGCCACCGTTCCAAAACCATTCGCAGCGGAAAGAACTATTAGTATGTGAGTATGTTTATTAAGTCATTGACAGTCAAAACATACTATATTATTTGATGTGTAAACATTGAATTTACATTGTTATTTACATTACAATACAGTGACAGCATCGATATTCCTTTGCCACATTAGTATTATTCTCTGTTACACAAATTATTGTTCAATCCCGTTTTTTGTTATGTGAAAATTTAGTTACATTGTACACGTGTTAACCATTTGAAATATAAAACATTTAAATAAATCGTCACCTTTGAGTCGTACGGGTTTAACCCATATTTAACATTAACTGAATTGGCACGTACTACACTGAGATGACGATATAATCACTCCGTGACAAAACATGTGCTATTTGTCATTCAACAATTTATGACTTTCAGGATATGGTAAAAGGAACCTGATAATATCCCAGAATTTCTAATTATTACATACCTCTCGAATAAAGAATAAAACAGTTTCTTTTGGAACATGTTGTTTATTCTTGAATACGATGGTTGTGACATATCACGCAATTTACCAATTATTTTGTGACAAGTTGCATGGTTTGGTCACGCAAGTTACCAATTAATTTGTGACAAGATGCATGGAAAAGGTAAACTAAACATGATTTAAAGCACGAGCTAAGTATTGATTGTTGTTTATTATCGCAAAAGATACCAATTTGGTGGACTTCGGGCAGAAACACATGATTTATTTCAGTCTGTGTAATTTATGGTCCAGTACTTTTCTGTCTGGAACTCCTTTCTCAATTTAAGACTTTGATGTTTCTTTAAACAATAGTCCAAACAGCATATAAATGTATAGGCATGCCGATGTCAATGACATTTATCATTTAATATATTTTTAATTTACTACATGTACAAACATACTATTAGGTTAAGTTAAGTGTATCGAACACTCGAACACTCGAGCTCTACTGCGTAACGGAAACATACCAACTACATAATTTAGCTGCAATCGCTTTGTATAAGATTTCATTTTCTTATAAAATATGAAAAAGAAGATCAACAAGAAAAGGAGACAAGTCTAACGCATCCTCCAACATAGGACCACCGACAAGAAGCCCAACAGGACATAAAGTAGGATAGGGCACATGGGCGAAATTTCGGTCGACAAGAAGTGTTTGTAATTTTGTTATGATTACTCTTTCCGAGGGATCACACTTGATCCAGATGTTTATACACATGACTCACAAATTTAAGGTGTTAACAACTGACTCAACTTTAATAAGCCTGTTCATGGAAGGAAATAAAGGTAACAAAACAATGCATGATTATTTTGTTAATTAGATATTTGTATTACTTAGATATTTATAGTTGTTAAAAACATCTTTTGGATATTTTCCTTAAAATAACGTGCAATACATAATTAGACAATGTTCGTGAAAAATCCCATTATCGCTTGTTGTTTTTGTATTAATTCACAAATTAACGTTATATCTTATTGTTCAGAAATGTTTTTTTTTTTTTAAATAAATATAAAAACTAAAAATAAAAACAATCTCGTCAGACATAACTTAAAATAAACAATCGTGCATTCAATGATTTTAGCGATAACTTTTAATAACCGTTTGCCGTTTAGAAAAGAAATGACGATGTTGTTATAATCAAAAGTCAACAGTAGAACAGTTATGCATGTATTTCGTTTTCAGCTGTTTAAACACAACGCAATAAATGACGTGATCATCACCCATGAACAATTTTAATGACTTGCATAATACGGCTAAAGAAACTTGATAACGTCAAAGAATTCTTAATTGTAATGAACATACTTTCTATTACAAAATTTTGTGAATTCAGATAGACGGCATTTGTGACGTGTCATGCAATCTTCAAATTATTTTCTGGCACGTTACATGAATATGTCTCGAAGTTTGACAAATACTTTTAATCAAGATGCACGAAGTTTGAAAATTAAATATGATTTTAAGCACGTGCTCAATATTGATTGTTTATGGTTTATCACAAATAATGCCGACTTGGCGGTCTTCTTTCCATCAAAACACATTTCTTTGTATAAGCTATTGTTTACATTTCTGTCTGGACCTGCCTTTTGAGTGTCTGACCATGTACATTAAGATATATTCCATACAGCGATTGAATTTGAATTCAAACACTTTAAATAGTTTATAAATGATGTAATGATGTAAATATATATATATTATACTTTCAAGTATTCTTAATATATGTTATTTCTGATGCAGTTATAATCTGTGGTTATTGTTTCGGTATGACCTCCCTGTGTATCTAAGATTATTTGAATGGCATTCGGGCTCTAAAATGCTTCACATTGTCCTGATCAATTGTTATCTAAATGTTTTCATTTGATATGTTTACATAAAAAGTAACTTGAACTTGCAAGTACCGTCCATACAGAGGTTCATTCAAATCGAACCTGCAACACTTCCAATTTTGTCTCTACTTATTGCAATCGGTTTCATACGTATTGTTGGTTTAAAAATGTAAACAACTGTAAACTTTTAATTGCAAACTTGAATTAACTGTATTAAATTTGATTCCTAGATTTGCATAAGAAGAAATTCTTAATAAAAATATAATTGGAATACACACCCTATCGTCAGTACATTCAATTTGATCATTTATTGAACATCAGCTTTGTTTGAATTAATTCGGATTAATTTTTTTAGACAATAATTATTTAGGATATAACGTATAAAAGAAAAGCAATATACCCCCTCCACCGACAAAAGCCTTTTTTTGTCTTTTATAATTTCTTTTTTCCTATTTGTGTGTAGGGAGCTGGTGCACCAATTTCCATCTGTGAGAATTATGGCAATTGGTATAGTTATATCAATTCATAGTCAAAATACCGCTTTGTTTATTTATTCAGCTGCCTTTATAATAAATTGTTTTGCATTCAGTCCTACTTACTTGCTGTCAAAAGTATTTAATATGTTAAACTTTTTACCTTATTTAGACGTGTTTTGACGGCTTTTTGCCCCTGCCCAATTTTCGATGCCTCAAGCCGTGAAAAATGCCCTATTGAGGCACCAAACACGGTTTTCATTTGAGAAATGTTGTTCAAAAAAATTGACCACTTTTCGGCGCCCACCCCCCCCCCCCCGGTTTGATCTTATAACAGGAGGCTGATTAATGAAATCAATGAAACGGCCATTGTTCACATTATGCTCATGGGGTAAAAAGTTAAGTTCAAGTATTAAAATATAAGACAAATTCTAAATAAGCATAACCCGTCTTTAACAGCATTTGTGGAGATAACACTTGAGGAAAGTTAAGTTGGCTTTTTACAAAAGAATAATCCATGATGGCAGATAATCAGTTAAACCACTTTTGTATTTTGCATCAATTATTCATAATTGACACAGTCAACTAAATTTGTAGGTGGTAAATTACGATAATTCAATAGGCATCGATTTAAGAGGTGTCGTTATATTTTAAGTCGGCATTTACCGATCATATAACTGTTTTATTCTTGACAACTTCCCTGCCTACATATTTATTGTAGTTACTGTAGTAGAAAAATTCTGCTCGGATAAAATTGAAGAACAATTTTGCTACGGAATATTACAAAGATTTTTTTTCACCTTACATTGAAACGGATAAGTTTTTTCTAGGTTGAATGTGATAAAATTCTAAAATACGTCGAGACAATTCAAATTTTAATATGTCACAAGTACGCATTAGGCCCGTGATTGTCTTGTACAATTCTGGATGATTCCAGATTCCCACGATACAATTTAACCATTTAATACAATTCAAAAGTTCACTCTTATTTCTTGTTCTGTGTTTCATTTGAAAACAAACTAGGGTGGCAACAAGACAGGAAACATCTAAATGATTTGTACATACATGCATAAATCATACATTTTTAGTTTTGGTATGACGATAGTTTACACTGATACATAGATATGATTTAAATAATGACATTTTGTCACAATATTTTTGTGTGGCGAAGTTGTAAATATACCGTGCAAATATCATTCTTTCCTTCATCGCTGAACAATAATAATAAGAGGATATTTTTTCGTTTGCGTGAAATATGGAATATATTTTCACGAAACATGATAAAATGCCACATATTTTCACGAGCCGGTACGGCGAGTGAAAATATGTGGCATTTTATCATGTTGAGTGAAAATATATACCATATTTCACGAAAAACGAAAAAATAACCTTTTTATTTAATTTCATTATCAAAGAAAATGGTAACGAATCCCCTTGCTTGCTACCAACGGCAATTGTACAGCGCGCAGTAATTTATGCGTAAGCACGCGCTGTTTGGCGCTACATTGTGACGTCATGTAAACAACTCTTTAAACGTCTGTACAGCGTTAATTACTGAATTAAAGATATTGGTGTTCGGATTAATTTTCTTAGTTAGACCATTTTCTATCATGCTAGATAGGTTTCAAAACAATATTCAAGAAAAAGTTGTTTTGTATTCATCAGATTTTTCAAACAAAACGGCGAAAGAAGTCCCTTAAAATAAATATGAGTTTTGACTCCGCCTTCTTTCATATTTATATTTCATATTTATTTTTAAGAAATATGAAATATATTTGACTGATATAGCACCATATTTCATTGGTAAAATTAAATAAAGAGTGACATAAAACGTTTTTACATGTTTAAGCTCAAATGAGCCGTTCTTTTAAACGTCTTTGATATATATAAAGGGAGAAAACCATTTTTCTGTTTGAGCATTGATAGGAAAAATGTTGCAAAAGCCATTTCCGTCGATTGCCAGGGACAGACACAACTATAATTTAATTACTAGTTTATATTGCTCTTGGGAAAAGATATTATAAAGAAAGTTATATATTTTGTAAATTATTTTGCACGTCTGTCAAGCATAATGACAAGTTTGATGTTCGTATGAATAGTAAGAATACAGACAAAAAGCCTATTGCAAAGTTGTTTGAAAGTTAATATAGTAACGTAGTCATGCAAAGAAAAAAAACTCTGATAATTTGGTCAAACGTTTATATCATTTCTTAAAATACGCAATATCCTTATATACAGTGATTCTTTTCTATAAACAGCTTAAAGTGTATTAAGCTATTTATCTGGTGAATAAATTATTGATTGAGTTTCGTAAAAGAACACTTTAACAGTACCTTTTTAAAAGAAATATGTAAGTATACTGCCTTTCAAGCGAATGGCGAAAATGCAAAGTTGTTGCTTAACTGTATACTCTTTTTCGGAAATATTTTATTCTGCGTTCGTACAATACTCGTGTGTGCTAAATAACAGGGACATTCTTTATTACAACTCTTTCGAAACGAGTATCGACTGTTAGTTTAAGGAAACAATGTAATTTTAATTTCAACAAATGTAATAAAACTATTCATTATATATAGCTTTATACCCTTTAACATTTAAATACAATTCATTGTCAGTATTTTTTTAACAAACACAACATTACATGTTTTGTGGAGGAACAATTTATACAATCATGTTGTTTAAGGTCTCAAACATCATTGTCAAAAAATGAGCAGAGTTTGAAATCAAGATTGTACAATGTTGACAGATGGTTGAAAAAAGTATATTTGTGATAATATTATTACAACATTTCAATGATTTATCACTATTGTAAGTCTACAAACAAAGCCGCGCCACGACAAAACCAACGTAATGCGTTTGCACAATTCATTTTATGTATTTAATTTTGTAAATGAAATGATCAAAACAAATATTTTTTAATTTTAATTAACATAGTAACTACGCTTACCAATACTTAGTATCAATTTTTGTCTCCCTTTAGTATATAGGAAACAAAAGCATGAGGCAGACCAAAATGACAATACAAATCGCATAATAAACTAAAATAGTACACAGTTGAAAAGCTGAGGGCCAACAAAACGATGCCTTCAAGAAGAAAACTGTCAATTTCTCATTTCTGTAATTCCTAGGCATTTCCACACGGACTCGACTGCGATGCGTGGCAAAGAAATGGAAACTAATATAATTCATTGACAGAAGAGTAATTTTAGTGTTGTTTATTTTTCTAGTTCTTCGCGGTTGTTAATTCTGATACATTTTGGATTTACAGGAATGAAAAACGCTAAAAAAAGTGCTATGAGACATGTGCGATGATGCGCTTCCTTTCATTATCTCTGATAACTGAGTTTTCGATTTTGAAATTTCAAAGCATTCTTCGTAAAACTGCTATTAGTTTTTTTTCTTCTCTCTTTACAGTTGTTAAATGTGCAAAATTTGGAATGGGTCTAAATATTAGCTCAAACATTCATAAAATTCGTAAAAATTTTCCACTTGTCGAATTGTCGTGCTTAAAATATATTAAAAAGTATCATTAACTATAACCTAAAAAAGACAGAAACATGCCTTTTTGACCGATCCTCTAAAATGAAATAAGATATAGATGTTTTCTTTAGGTGCAACACACACATTAGTTATAGAAGCCTAGAACAATAAAAGTTCATTGTTCGACATTTTATTTATGTCACGTATGCACTTAACAGAAATCACACGAAATGTTCACATTATTCTATGAAACTGACAAAATCTGCGATGGTTCATATTTCTTCAGCAAATTCATTTTCATTAGTGTTTATGTTTTTCATAAGAGAAATCTCAAAATCAGATTCATAGCACACACTATTTGGAGCAACACAATTTATTCTTAAAAATGCCAAATAAATGATCCATTTATTAATTTCAAATACGTTGCAAACGGAAGTGAAGTGATGTATGATAAAAGCGGTCCCCGGTTTATGACTTTATGTGTTTTTGTTTAAAAGTTCAAAAAATCGCAAAGCAACAATTTTCTTATCTCTGTTACAAATTGACGCATCGGAGGTTACGTAATTAAAACATTTCGAGCATTTTATCAGCCTATGTTAGGGGCGTGGCAAAGTCTGCATGCATCTCTTAAATCCATAAGCTGTATAAATCGAACCGTGTCTGCAAAGTTTTAAATTTAATTTTTCACTATTCGAATAGGTTGCGTTTTCATAAATAGTGTTCTAAAGTGAATATGCACTTATATCTTAAACGTTTATGAAATGAAAAAAGTCAATTAATTAAAAAAATTAAAACGAATTGCTCATAGCTTTTAACATACGTATATACGAATCTTTCATTAAGCTAGAATTGATATGTCATGTATATGATAGAAATAATTTTAATTAGTTTCCAAAATTTAGAATATTGCACGCAATTAAAAGTGTATGTTTCTATCAGTGATAATACACGTATATCGTCTGAACACATGTCTCATTTAGTTCAGAAACATCTTTTATTATCGCGTTCAATTTCTATTTGTTTTAAATTAGATATTTGTCATGTATAGCATTCGCATTGTCATACAGGAAGTAAGAAGAGAATGAAGACAAAAATTTTTGAACACTAATTTTACATCAAGAGCTTATTTTACATGTTACAATCTATGTGCCACGGATTTAACCTTTTTTCATTGTTTATTGCCTTGACATTTCTTTTTATTATTGCAGTACAGAGCTTGTCACGATGATCATGACGTAATCTCGATGTCGATGTGATCACATTAAAGTATCATTAGACAGAATGACTATACTGTTTTACATTTTATTTAGTCTAAATTCAAGCTAAGACAGCCACCTTGCCTGAACTGTTCGAATTTAAAAAATAAAGTTATAAAATATACGCAGAAATGTAAGTGATTCCTTACACGACTTATGTCGCGAGGATCGCGAAATTATGTGACATGCTTTCAAAAACGTGTTATTTTCCGATGACCTCATAAGTTTGTTTTTTAAATAAATGTAAATTCTCCGGCATAAACTTTACACAGTATGTACATATGTTCTCCGACGGAGCTCGTTGTTATAATCTGGCGGAATATTTTGTTATAAATCATGTTTCTTGATTTTCGCGTGCTATTTGTTCTGGCGGGAATTATTTCATTGCTATATAAGCCATATTTTAGCGTAACGAGACCACAGCTTCTCAGGTTTTCAAATTATTATGGATTATATTTATCTTAGGTTCGAAATTAAAATTGTGCCTTAGAATTATACTGTGTTAGCAATGTAAAAGTTTGTTAATTATAATTCAGTGTTTGTGCTCTCTATTAAAGTCTTTAATGTGACTGGAGTAAAAAAAAAGTGTAACTACAGTGTACTCCACAACAACTTAGGCAAAGCATACAATTTCGACATACTGTATTTTTTCTAGTTAAGATAAAATAACTCAAAGCCGCTATGTACTTTATTTATTTAGTGTTATTGTTGTCCCCCTGATCGGATCCTACAGTAAAAAAATCTTTCAATTAAAAGTAATGAAACAATAGAGCAAAAAGGTTTTATAGAAGCAAATGCTACCTGAGCCATACTTTTATTGGTTGTTTACGCAATCCATACCACAAACATTAAAGCACTTGACGGTAATTTCTAGATTGTACTTTTTGAATGGACATCGAATGGAAGTTCTTTATGTTTCTTTTTTCGTAAAACTAATTTTAAATAAATTAATAAAAGGAAGCCAAATGTACTTACGATAACGTTTCTAACCTTTATAGTTTTCAGCATGTTCTTTCGCCGAATCATAAAGAATTTGTAGATCCGGTATGATATTTATGAAGGTTAAATTTTCAACTACAATGACAAATTAAACATTTTCAAGTTGTGTTTTTGAGTATCTGTTTTACAATGCTAATTTTTAACAAAATTATCTAGATTGTTCTTAATCTTCATGAAATGAAACTGAAAAAAAAAAACAACATTTTATTTTGGTAATTTCTAGTAAGATATTCTATAAATTTGTATTTTTCAGGTACCCCTTTTAAACAGGGATTGGCGATTTTTTTTCAGTTATTTTAAAGTAAGACAAACACTAGTTGTGTTCTTGCTATTTGTTGTCACATTTAATTTATCGTTTGTTTAAATCTTTAACCCTTTTCCGGCTTTCGAGTACTTTTCTCCTTAAAAATTGTCCGTCTGTCATCAGTTTGTGTCATCTACATTTTTAAATGTCTTTATTGATTTTCATAAATGTCCTTCTTTGAATTGAAACTTACGTCATGTCCCTTCTTCGACCTTTTTTGTGTTTCAATGTTTTTGACTTGTGTCCTCCTGGGTCCCGAGCCCGTTGCCCATTTTATATCTCTGTTTGTATACAATCCAAAATGAAATATTTTATTTCATAAGCAGGTCTGGTAAATGTAAATAAAGAATTTTGTTAATAAGTATTTTTTGTGCCCCCACAAAGTGAGAACATATAGCATTCTACTTGTCCGTCCGTCTTTCCGTCCGTCCGTACGTACGTACGTCCGTCGTACGTCCCGAAATCTTGTGAACGCATCTCCTCTTAACCCGGATGTCAGAATTTGCTTCAACTTACAGGGAAAAACAGCCTTAATATGTTGATGGTAGTAAAGGAAGGAATTTTTGCTGCAACCAAATTTAACAGAATAAGGGCCCTTTGTTGATTTTTTCACTATATACCATATAGAAATTTTGTGAAAGCTACTCTTCTTAAACCGGATGGCAGATTTTGCTTAAACGTCCAGGGATGAACGACCTTAATGTGTAGATGGTGTAGTAAAGAAAAGAATTTTTGCTGCGGTCAAATTTAACAGAATTATGGCCCTTTGTTGATTTTTTCACAATATACTTATATGTAAAAGATTTTGTGAACGCAACTCCTTTTACACCGGAGGGCAGATTTTGCTTAAACGTTATGGTATGAGCAACCTTGATGAAGGAAGGAATTTTTGCTGCGACCAAATTTAACAGAATTATGGCCCTTTGTTGATTTTTAGTTTTCAACTTGTGGCACATGTATTCCAAAAAATATTTGACCTAGAGTCATAAGATTGACAGGACAGTGGCGTGTGGGGGCATCTGTGTCCTATGGACACATTTCTAGTTCTTCATGTAGTTTGTTATTGCCTATCTTTGTGGTTTTTATATCTTGTTTTTGATTACACAATGCATGCTCGCAACAACATGAAAACACATTTTCTTGATAACTTTGTGACCTTAAAAAATAGGAATGTTAATAACATTTTTTCCGAAAAGAACCATAAGTATGTAAAAAAAAATATTAGACCAGTCTTTAATTAAAGTACAAGTTTATATTATTTGTAAATATAAATGTTTATACTACAAAAAGATCATTGATATTCCACTTAAACATTCATTTATCACTGTAACAAATGTCCAGCTCAATCAAACCTGTCAAATAAAAAAAAACCTAGATCCTTGATTAGTTGATACAAAAAGAATTTCACGAAACATTTGTTAACAAAAGCGCACATGCCAATGTTTGTGGTTAAATCTATTGTTATTCAATAGTTATGCAAATTAAAGATCAGCGTAGAGATCTGTCAAATTCTTAATTAAATTATTATATTTATTCATGTTTCGTTTTAGAATATGAAAAAATAAGTTGAACGTGCATAAATCGTCATCGTTTTGCATTCACGATTTGATATGTGTTAATCAAATACTGCACTAAAGTGACGATATTGTCAATTTGTGATCAACACGTGCTCTTCGTCATTAAAGTTTTATTACTTTCAAGATATGGTAAAAGGAACCTGATAATTTCCATGAATTTATTATTATTACATAGCTCCCGAATAAAGAATAAAACAGTTTCTATTGGAAAATTTTGTTTTATTCGTGAATACGACGATTGTGACGTATCACGCCAT
Organism: Ruditapes philippinarum; assembly: GCF_026571515.1. Lineage (NCBI taxonomy): Eukaryota > Metazoa > Mollusca > Bivalvia > Venerida > Veneridae > Ruditapes > Ruditapes philippinarum. The sequence continues at coordinate 17,823 of NW_026855585.1, forward strand.
TTACCAATTATTTTGTGACACGTTGCATGGTTTGGTCACGCAAGTTGCCAATTAATTTGTGACAAGTTGCATGGATAAGGTAAATTAAACATGATTTAAAGCACGAGCTAAATATTGAATGTTGTTTATTATTACAAAAGATGCCAATTTGGCGGACTTCGGGCAGAAACACATGATTTATTTCCGTCTGTGTAATTTATGGTCCAGTACTTTTCTGTCTGGAACTCCTTTCTCAGTTTAAGACTTTCATGTTCCTTAAAACAATATTCCAAACAGCATTAAAATGTATATGCATGCCAATTTCATTTAATATACCTTAATTTACTACATATACAAACATACTATTAGTTAATGTTAAGCGCATCGGACACTCGCACACTACAGCGTGACAGATACGAACTACCTAACTTAGTTGCAATCAATAGGTTTAAGATTTCATTTTCATATAAGATATGAAATAAAAGATAAACAGAAATGGCGATTTTTCATTAAGTTAAACGCATCCTTCAACATAAGACCTACACCGATAAGGGGCCAAGCAGGACATCAAATAGGACAGGGCACACGGGCAAAAATTCGGAAGACAAGAAGTGTTTGAAATTTTGTTGTGATTACTCCTTCCGAGGGATCACTCTTTATCAAGATTGTTGTACTGTTCTGAACAAGAGTGTTGTAGAATTTCTTTTTTAAATTTTAATATTTTTAAATATCATTGAACATGTAACTTTATAAAACTCATTTAATATTTGTTTCTGTATCTAACCACAATCAACGTGAATACAAATAAAGACAAATACATGATATTTATATCAATAAGTTAAAAATTCTTTTGAACTATTGACAAACAGACGTTGTTAAGACGACATCATCTTTTAAAAATGCCTATATCGTGAAACGTCCAGACAATTATAATGCCAATACATACATCTCTTGAGAATCATGCAAAATAGTATCCCTATCAGAAAAGCCAATTACCAAAATATAAATTGAATAGGACTAGAAACCATCATTGAATTATTTTGTTTGAGGCATTAGGGTAAATGTAATAAAAAAATACTAATTGAAAAAGCTTCAATAGGAACTCTATAACTATCACTTTGAAGTAATTATAATAGATAAATTACACTCCCTTAACCATTATTAAAGACAGAAAAGTAATTACAGTATAATACATATTCATATTATTTTTATATTTTAAAATGCTTCTAGATAAATACCATTAAGCTATGAAACATTGCAATTAAAATAATTAAAAAAACAATTCGTCGTTTAATCAGATAAATCATTAGTGATAGCTTTATCTTAAGGAAAAAATTTAAATCTATATAATGAAATCTGTTTTAACTTGAACACAATCCGCCCTAAATTGGCTCACTCTTTATTGCGTGGCAGATTACACGTTCAGCTGGCCCAGCATAAAGCTCTACATTTCATCTTCATTGAATAATGTTTAGGAAAGATCTTCTTATGGTTTCCTAACGTAAAAAATCTGATGTTTTTCTTTTTAAAGAAAGCCCAAATAAACGCATATGCATGAGGGGAGCTGGACTCAAACAAAATTTGTGACATTGAATTGGTCAAACATGTAGCACATATCAGTCATAGCTCTTGTTTATTAACAAAATATGAATCGCATCTTACTTGCAACAACATTGCTATATTTTTTCAAGTTAAAATACAATTAAGAAGATTCTCTATAAAATTTCATTGCAAGACTAAGATTCATAGCATCGCCGGTGTTGAAAGGTCATGTAGATGTTTCGTTCATTGAACGCCGCCTTTCTGTGTTGATCTTGTTTTTTTCCTATCTAAAGGGGTATGATTCAAACATTTGTATTTGCATCTGCAAATGTTTCAAAATTCTAATTTCATGTTTTAAAAAAATGCATTCTGTATGCTTGTACTAAGGGAGTGTATGGTAGTTCGCACTTGACAGTATCGTTAATGAACAGCGCATGCGACATTTTAATGTTTTGCCGTTTTACACTTTCTTAGAGGATTCTTATTTTTCTGTTTTATTACATCTGTAGGGCAATGTCAAAAGAAAAAACTATTAATCTAACAAGCAGATATGCCAGTACGTATTTTTTTTTAAATTGAATTCCCTATTTCACTTTTTTTATCTTAGAACTTTTTTTAAATAAAATTAATTTATTATTCAAAATCATATAAGGGTAGGAAGCCAAGGGTTTTATTTCAAGAAGTGTGTTAAACACAACTTTATTCCAATTTGATTTCTATCCTGATGAAATAAATTTACTTATTGCAGGTTTAAAATCACCACTTGGTAAAGTAATTTAAATAAGGAAAGATAATTTAAGGAATCTTTAGTCGAAGCATTTTAATTTCCATGTTGCAGTTGGTCAAACATAATTTGACGGAATTTAAGATGAGAGCAAAGATGCATCACCAATTGTGCACAAAGTATGTTTTAGCAAAACAGTATACATGGTAAATCTTTCGAGGTCAATAAGGAAATATTTAATGTGAAAACAGTTGATTCAACTCGAATAAGCCTGCTCAAAGAAGAAAATAAAGATATATCAATTCTCAGGCCCTACATCACCACCTCAAGCAACATTCAATCTTCAACACAAACATTTTGAAAATAATATTCCTAAAATACCAGACAAATATAAAATGAGTTTAAATACATTTAAATAATGTTTTTGCAGTTACCAGACAACCTATTTTTAGTATTAAAAAGACAATTTTCTGAAAAATAACAAACAATTTATCTAAATCTTCCCTATTATACCAAACAATGCATGATCAATTAAATTGTTTAATTTGTTTTCGTGCCAGCTATTATTTCATAAATTGGTTTGTACGAACGAAAAGTCATATCATTTTACTTCTTATCTATAAAGGCAAATGATATGTAAAGGATCATAAATAAATCGAAGGCAATAGAGAAAATAAGAATCTTACAGAAAGCCCAACACGGCAAAATTAAAAATGTTGCAGGCTCGGTTTGATTGAGCATGTTCATGGACGGTATTGTCAAATGCAAACTTTCGTCCACGCCCCCTAGCACCGGCTTAAGCTAAATACAGCATTTAACATGAACTGGTACAATTTTGAATTTTGAAACATCCGCAGATGTGTTCGTATGGCGGTTGTCATGGAACCTTCAATGTGACACGTAAGTGCCATTCCATGAAAAGCGGCATATGGTCCATAAGTAAAATAATGCGTGTGCCCTAGACGTGAAAACATTGGGCGGAAACCAATTTTTGTACGATTCTCCGCCAGATTTAAGTGAAAAGCGTTGCAAAACTTTTGTGTGTGAGCCAGTTTGCACACTTAAATGAGTGTTCAGGAAAAAAGGGGGTAGGGAATGACTAAGATATTTGCACACAAGTAATTATACCCCCGCACAACAAAGTTGTAAGGGGGGTATACTGGAATCAGCTTGTCCGTCCGTCCGGCCGTCCGTCCGACCGGCCGTCGGTTTTTTCTTGTCCGCCCAATAACTTAAGATTCCTTTGACCCTTAGTCTTTATATTTGGCATGGAGGTTAGTCATGATTAGTAGATGACCCCTATTGATTTTGAGGTCACTAGGTCAAAGGTCAAGGTCACAGGGGCCTTGACTTCAAAAAGCTTGTCCGCCCAATAACTTAAGATTCCTTTGACCCTTAAGGTTCATATTTGGCATGGAGGTTAGTCATGATAAGTAGATGACCCCTATTGATTTTGAGGTCACTAGGTGAAAGGTCAAGGTCACAGGGGCCTTGACTTCAAAAAGCTTGTCCGCCCAATAACTTAAGATTCGTTTGACCTACAGTCGTCATATTTGGCATGTGGGGGTTAGTCATGATAAGAAGATGACCCCTATTGATTTTGAGGTCACTAGGTCAAAGGTCAAGGTCACAGGGGCCTTGACTTCAAAAAGCTTGTCCGCCCAATAACTTAAGATTCCTTTGACCCTTAGTCTTCATATTTGGCATGGAGGTTAGTCATGATTAGTAGATGACCCCTATTTATTTTGAGGTCACTAGGTCAAAGGTCAAGGTCACAGGGGCCTTGACTTAAACAAGCTTGTTTGCCCAATAACTTAAGATTCCTTTGACCCTTAGTCTTCATATTTGGCATGGAGGTTAGTCATGATTAGTAGATGACCCCTATTGATTTTGAGGTCACTAGGTCAAAGGTCAAGGTCACAGGGCCTTGACTTCAAAAAGCTTGTCCGCCCAATAACTTAAGATTCCTTTGACCCTTAGTCTTTATATTTGGCATGGAGGTTAGTCATGATTAGTAGATGACCCCTATTGATTTTGAGGTCACCAGGTCAAAGGTCAAGGTCACAGGGGCCTTGACTTCAAAAAGCTTGTCCGCCCAATAACTTAAGATTCCTTTGACCTACAGTCGTCATATTTGGCATGGAGGTTAGTCATGATCAGTAGATGACCTCTATTGATTTTGAGGTCACCAGGTCAAAGATCAAGGTCAGAGGGACTTTGACTTCAAAAACTTTGTCTGCCCAATATCTTTAGATTCCTTTGACCCACAGTCTTCATATTTGACATGGATGTGGATCATGATTAGTAGATGACCCCTTTTGATTTTGAGGTCACTGGATCAAAGGTCAAGGTCATAGGGACTTTGACTTCAAAAAGTTTGTCCACCCATTAACTTAAGATTCCTTTGACCCACATTCTTCATATTTGGTATGGATGTTGATCATGACTATAAGGTGACCCCTATTGATTTTGAGGTCACTGGGTCAAAGGTCAAGGTCACAGGGACCTTGACAAAAAAGCTTTTCTTCTCAATTGCTAAAGAATGTCCTGTCCGCAATGTATTGATTTTGACATTTTCACATTTGAAGCATGTAGAATACATAACTTAGCAATGCACTGGCTTAGTAACCTCAGATTTGGCAGGGAGGTTGTCCTTGAGCTCTAAATGGCCACTGTTGATTCTGACAAAGTGGTATGCGGGGGTATTCACACCATGATAGTGGCAGTTCTAGTTGTTACAGATTAACATTAGTTAGGTAACTAAAAGTTGCACTAAAATCAGACCATAAATCAGACAAGTAACAAGTTAGAAGATACGAGACGATTAAGCAGCACCCTTCCTGATTCATGTTAATTTTCATAAAAAAATTGAAATGTATAGAACGGTAAAATAATGTAAGGTGAACAAATAAAGTAATTCACACATTGCAATCGTCACTTACAATCCACAAAAATAACCAAAAAGTGGTGGTCAACATACGCAAAATCAGCCGTTAGAAATATGGTGAAAAAATTCTACGAAATAAGTCTTAACCGGACATAACATGTAAAATATAATTTGGATCTTTAATGTTTTTATCTTTCTTAAAATTTTAGCGCGTTTTTCTCAATATTGATTTTCCAGATAAAATTTGGATCATCTGGAGGCGTGCAGCTTTAAAATATCATCAATAATTAATGAGTAACATATCGCTTAGAAATTCAATAGGTATAAATATATTATTTTTTGGTTTTATATGCAAGGAATCAGATAGGAAGATGACCCTTTTTTTAAATGTCCCCCTCTTTGACTCTCAAGTCAACTGCTCCTACATTCCTTTATTTTTGTAGGCATATTCATAAATCTTCCTCTTTAATTTCCTTGTCGTTTTCTATTGTTTCCTATTATATGTTAGTAATGTAACCACCCCGTTCGAGAGCTGCCTTGTGCACTGTACTGTCTTTGTTTGGTGTCCTGATGGGTTCCTTGCGTTGGTCTCATGTTGCTGGGTTGTGTGGGGTTGCGTTAATGGAACGCCGCACTTCCTTGTTGATATTGTTTTAACATTGTATCTAGTCCTTTGTATTGTTTACTGGCATTGTCTCCCTGAGCTCGTTCTTTAATTCAAAACCAAAACATTTAAGCATTAACTAATGGAATGTACGATAAACAAAAATAATGCATACAGAAAATTATATGGAAAAAGGTTTTGCTCTCCGCAGAGAAACAGACTAATTCGAAGTCCTGCCATACCATTCCCTTAGATAATTGTTAGATATTTGTAGTTGTTAAAAACATATGTTGGCGAGTTTCCTTAAAATAGCGTGTAACACATAATTAGATATGTTCGTGAAATATCCCATTATCGCTTGTTGCCTTGGTATCAATTTACAAATCAACTTTTTATCTTATTGTTCAGAAATATTGTCTTGAAATAAATAAATAAAAAATAAAAAAAATAAAAAATCTCGTCAGGCATGACTTAAAATAAATAATCGAACATTCAATGATTTATGCGATTACTTTTAATAACCGTTTGCCGTTTAGAAAACAAATGACGATGTTGATATAGTTCAAAGTCAACGGTAGAACAGTTATGTATGCATTTCGTTTTTAGCTGTTTAAACACAACGCGATAAATGACGTGATCATCACTCATAAATACTTTTAATGATTTGCATAATACGGTTCAAGAAATTTGATAACGTCAAAGGATTCTTAATTGTAATAAAAATGTAAAATAAAGAACTTGCAGAATTTTGTGAATTCCGATTGACAGAATTTGTGACGTGTCATGCAATCATCCAAATATTTACTGGCACGTTGCATGAATATGTCTCAAAATTTGACAATTATTTTTAATCAAGATACAACGTGCTCGATCTTAATTGTCTATGGTTTATCACAAACAATGTTGACTTGGCGGATTTCTTTCCATAAAACACACCCCTCTGTAAAAGCCTTTACATACTTTTTCTGGATATGGCTTTTGAGTGCCTGACTTTGATGTATATTAAGATAAAATTCCATGATTTTGAAGTCAAACACTTTAAATGGAAAATTAATCTTGTAATGATTTCCATTATACTTTCAATTATTTTCAATTTAAATATTATAACTGTTGCAGTAATAATCTGTGGCTAAAATATAAGATACATTTCGAAGGAAATCTAGGTCACTTCACAACATCATTCATTTTTTTTTCACGATTCAATTTGAAATTTACGTATTTTTTGATTTCCACTTGTAAAGTTTGTATCGTGAGTTTATGAATTTAGGCCGTGAATCTATAAAGACGACATTATACAAACGTGAATTCGTGTATTTAAAAAATAAGTTCCTTATATTAAAATCGTAAATGGATTGGTTAAACAATCCGTGTGGTAGCTTTAAATTCATAGCCGTGTTTGTGATATTTAATATGATTCTAATTATGCGAACGGTTTCCAATATTAATAACATCGAATACATTGAGTCGGTGCTAGAGGGCGTGAAATATATTGCATTTTCTATGTTCTCCCATTATTACAACGGTACCGAGTTTGTGTTGCATTTTTAGCATTTTATTTTTGGAGCTCATTAATCTGCAGAAAAGACATCTCATAAAAGATATACTGCACAGACATGTTAAAATTCCTCTTACCGTAGAGGCGTCCAGACATACATAGTGGCAACGCATTAAATCTCCAAATGTTTTGTTCAGAATCACGCAATATCTTATTCGTAGAAATAAGGTTTGAAATTTGAAACATCCGAAAATAGAAATGCAACAGCCGATCAATATACTTTGACTGAGGAACTTAGTAATTCTATTATATTCAATTGTATATTCAAGAAAAGAAAACAGATTACAGGAACATAATTACGGCCTTCATGACGAACCTACAGATGGTGAATAATTTCAGTTTTTGTTGGTATAAAAATACGATTTATTTCATATACATGTAGTTTGCGTGTAACGGAAAAAAAAGATCCACATGTTTACAAATACTTTGATTGTATCATTAATTATTGTTATATCGTTTTCATAATGTCAACACAAAATAATTATTTAAAAAAGTCGTGCTTCAATGAAATATAAACTTCCTTACTTGCAGACTTTATCAACGTTTTAGGCGTCTTTTCTGGTGGAAAAATGATAATGGAAAATGTATATTTTTTATTTGATCTTATTTATCTGATTATTTTGTCTTTGTTTCGTCACCGGGAGATGCTTTGGTAGTTTAGCGCGGAGAAAGGTAGTCTAGTACTGGTGTAACTCTCCAGGAACGATGGTTAGGAAACTACCCGCCTATATGACTGAACTATTGTTGGGAAAAGGCGTAAAATGAAACAAACAAACAAACAAACTTTGTTTTGTTCATAAGTTAAGCGATTTTTTGTACAATTGAAGATTATATGAAACTTATATCGCTTACTTCATAAGTATCTTAGAATTTTTAAAATCCACACTTTCTAACGATGTTACAATTCAGCCAATAAGTTAGACCTTTATAGAAGGACCTTTTATAATGTTGGTTTCAACTTTGTCCAAATCCTCTTAATATAAACATTTGCTTATCAATAGAATTGTTAAATTGTGGTAATTAATTATGTACAAATATACGGCAAAATATTATTAAACTAAAACTTAAGCACATTTTATCTAGGGATATTTCAGAGATGTCCTTTACGTTTTCCTTTATAACTATTCTAATCAAATTCATTCAATCACGTTTAGGATCGTCAGTGCATTCAAATAACCTCTCTTAAAAAGTGAATTTTGTTAATGACAAAGATACATAAATCTATATAAAGCTTAATTGCGTTTCTTTTGTTGTAAAACGCACTAGCATAATTCAAGATTTAGTGCGTAATAAATATAAGAATAACTGGTCCAATTTGCGTTGCATTGGTTTATGGAAATACATTATCAAAATAGGAATGCAAAAAATAAAAAAATAAATCAATGACAACCCTTTCATTTAACCAAAAATACCTGACAAAATGTATACTCTTTTGTATTGTATATTACAGCAAGTGTGTTATTAATAAATAAAAATGTATAAACACATCAGTTACAGACATTATGTTGTGAAAAAAAAACTTACATCTAGTCATGGGCATTTTACATGCAAGATATGAAATATATACTAAATCTTATTCAAAGCTAACTGGTGGCCCACCTGACCATTTTGCACATCTCGTTAGTTCCATTTCTTACAGTACTTGTTCAGTATATTTTTATTGATATGGCTGAATATGTTAATACTGTTTTGATATGCATATAAGTTGGTGTGAGTTTTAAATGGCCATTTAATGCAAATGTAATCAGGCCACAACCCTACATCTGTTGATTTGTAAATTATGTACTTGTCATGCTTATAGTTCTTTAGCATGCAGTTTTGGGACATGAAGATAAATATTTAAAGTTTTCGAGATATCAGTATGGAGACTGGTTAAGTGAACAATTGTGCTGGCTAGCTTAGTTATATACAGACAACAGAATCTAACCTCTTTCGCTCCCACATGGTAAATATAATAAAGTACATAAACAACAATTTGCATTAGTATCTTTGCAACATATCCTAAGACAGTTATTATAGATACATTATCGGGTCCAAACAGTCTTGAATTATGCCCATGCGTTCCACAATTATTGAGTTTTAAATGAAGTCATTAATTAAAAGTTTAATTATCTCGGCATGCTATCTGTTTTTTCTTTCCTTTTCTTTCTTGCGAGAAATATCAATTTGTTTTATTAGGAATGTCTCACGAAGACATTTATAAAAATAGCTTGAAAGATATTATAGAAAAATGACTACGTGACAATCCTCATTACTGATATTTTTGTCCTAATTTTCAAGTAGTTGACGAGATCTCTAAGATTTATTGATTTTAAAAATACTTTCTATGGTACTTAAAAAGAAAATAATGATGAAAAAGTAACGGTTTGCTCTTTATTTCATCAAAAAAAAATTATGTTCCGATTGGCGTCATTTGATTTGTTTTATACACCTTAATAAAAGCTAGGACAAAAATAATTAAAACAAATAAATATAAAAGTAAAATATAAAATATAATAAAGTAAAAGACTAAAATCAATAATATGTATAATTATATTAGATAAAAGCATAGCGACCTTTTCAGGTAGCACAAATACTATAAACAAATACTATAAAAAAGATAATTGTTATTAAGTGTTGTATTGGAAAAATGCACTCATTTATTCAGTATATATACAACAAACATATAAAGAAAATTTAAAAAAGAGGAATAAACGCTCTGAATCTGCAGCTTATTACATAATGTGTTACTGTAGAGAAAACCTAAGAGCTGAAAGCTAGTAAGGAGCCCTACTGGAATGGTGATAAATAGGGGAAGTAAAATACATTGTAAATAAGCTTGCAGTTTGGTGATACGATTGCGTTGATGTTCACATATGTATTGGTTGACTTTCGTAACGGTCGAGACTATATATAACGTGTTAAACAAGCAAATTACCTATACGTTCTGCTGTTACAGGAATATCTTATACAAAGTCATTTAAAACGTATTTTTCCCATGATTTTCTAATGAAACTACAACAGCCAAAAACATAAGATTATATTTTTTTTCGTTTAGTTTTTTTTTTTTTTTTTTTTTTTTTTGTTTTGGGTTTTACGTCACATCGACACAGTATAGGTCATATTGCGACGTTCCAGCTTTACTGGTGGAGGAAGACCTCAGGTGCCCTTCCGTGCATTATTTCAGGCACGAACGGGCACCTGAGTAGAACCACCGACGTTCCGTAAGCTAGCTGGATAGCTTCCTCACATAAAAGAATCCAAAGTCCCTGTCGGGATTCGAACCCACAGCGGTGAGGGGCAAGTGGCTTGAAGTCAACGACCTTAACCACTCGGCCACGGACGAGTTAAGTTAAGTTAAGTGAAACGAGTTAAGTTAGTTAAGTGAAACCAATTTTTTACTCGATCAATTTTTCACCGTTGTGCGTTCGAGATTATTTATGTCGTTGAATCTTATTATTCCTTCTTTAATTTCTTTTTTTATAAGAAATTCTTTAAAGAGACTATTTTGCATTATCAGCAGTGTATGAAGACACAGATACTTGGGGTTTGGAGCTCAAAACGCCTTTAAAATCCAAATAAAATGCATATTTGTCAATCCCAGCACATGTACTGATCATATATATCAAAAAAACTTAATATAAGCCGTTTTGAAAAAAAATCATATTTCAACATCTATAATAATACACAAGATAAAAATGTTCGCCGGAAAAAATCCGCACCCCTACCGTCATAATCACCATGTATTTTATTCCATTTCCAATATTTTCACATAATCCTTTGGTCCATCGACACAGAAGATATAATTCTTCACGATGATGGTCAATTTTAAACTTCAACGGTAATATAAACAACGCAACAGCCGAAATAAACATCAATATTATCGCCGTTTTTTTTCAACGACAAAATCTTTCGATAAATTCAATGGACCAGACGGCTATGAACGAAGCTATCCGATTATGTGGCCCCAGCTTTGCCGTGTGCAAAATGCGCAGCGCTTTTAAGTTTGGGAACCACATAATCGGATAGCTTCGTTCATAGCCGTCTGGTCCATTGAATTTATCGAAAGATTTTGTCGTTGAAAAAAAACGGCGATAATATTGATGTTTATTTCGGCTGTTGCGTTGTTTATATTTCCGTTGAAGTTTAAAATTGACCATCATCGTGAAGAATTATATCTTCTGTGTCGATGGACCAAAGGATTATGTGAAAATATTGGAAATGGAATAAAATACATGGTGATTATGACGGTAGGGGTGCGGATTTTTTCCGGCGAACATTTTTATCTCGTGTATTATTATAGATGTTGAAATATGATTTTTTTTCAAAACGGCTTATATTAAGTTTTTTTGATATATATGATCAGTACATGTGCTGGGATTGACAAATATGCATTTTATTTGGATTTTAAAGGCGTTTTGAGCTCCAAACCCCAAGTGTCTGTGTATGAAGATACGTTATTTAGAAAATTAATTTACAAACCGTCAAATATGGTACGTTCTTTACTGTCGTATCCAAAATCGACCGAGTATTTAAATTTATCTCTGTTTTTATTATCATCTAAAACCACGTGGTAGAACCACTTTCAATCCGTATTGTTTTCGAGGTTATTATAGATAATAGCCGAGAGGTAGTTCCGAATGCTATGGTCCATGCCGGTGCTTCCCCGGTCGTTCCAGGATGACGCCGGAAGAGCCCCGGCAGACCCCAAGACGATCCAGGCAGAGCCCCGGTTGAACCTCTGTGGATTGAAAACGCCAAAAAATGATAACATTGATAAATAATTTTTATTTAATATAATATTTATTGTTCCAGAATGCATGATGATTTTCTGAAAAATCCTTATGCCATACTGGAAAGAAGGGCAATGGGAAGGGTTTTAATACAAACAAGTGCAATCATCGCAAATTGTTATTCTTTTGAAATGTTCCGGGCTTTGTCAGGGCTCTACCGGGATCACCTGTAGCTCTACTTTTATCCTCCGGGGCTCTGCCTGTAGTTACCGGGCCTCTGTCGGCATATACCGGGGCTCTACAGAAGCTCTACCCTGGATCATCCCCGGTTTGTGCCGGCAGAGCTACGGTGCTTCCCCGGTATAACCCCGGTCGCTCCCAGCAGAGCTAAGAATGAAGCCGGCAAAGCTATACTTTCCCAGATTATCCCGGACCACATCGGTGATATTAAGTATTTAATACCATCCGGGATGTTGCCGGCAGGGTAACGGATGTACTCCGGTTGTTCCCAGTCGTTCCCGGATCACCCCGGACGTCTACCGGGGCTCTGTCGGGGATGTAAATGAGACTGTAGTTTAATGTACATTAAAAAAAAAACGTGTGTCCGTGCAAATTCGACAAAATCGAATATTTTCAGTTCAACCGCGAACAAATGTTTCAGAGCAGGTACATGTAACGCGATTGTTCCCGCCAAACGTTATGTTTTTCAAAAAGTTAGATATTTAAGGTGCAGAACAGAGACAAAATTATGCAATCCACGGCGCGCATAAAATGGATCACTACTACCGAGATTATTTTACTACAACTTTTTCTAATTAATAGCTCTTATGTACATGTTCAGATCAAACACAAATAAGCCACGTTGTTATGAAATAGAAAGACTTTTGTAAAATAGATAAATACAGAATCCCTAAAGAAAGCCCAACACGGCAAAATTGAAAATGTTGCAGGCTCGGTTTGATTGAGCCTGTTCATGGACGGTACTGGGAAGTGCAAATTACCGTCCACGCCCCCTAGCACCGGCTTAAGCAGAATTCAACATTTAAACGTGAAATAGTATAATTTTGATTTTAGAAACATCCGCAGATGTGTTCATACGGCGGTTATCATGGAACCTTCAATGTGACACTTCAGTGCCATTCCATGAAAAGCGGCGTATGGTCCCCAAGTAATAAAAAGCGTGTGCCCTAAACGAGAAAACAATGGGCGGAACTAAATAAAATGGAATTTTGAAAGGGGATCAGAGGTTATGAAGCCTGCGTATCACAGATAAGACGTCAAAAGACAAATTTAAAAAGCAGGCAACATATCCTAAGGGTGATTCAACATTATTCAAGAAGGAATATTGGAACCACCCATATAGAAAATGCCGAAAAGTTGAAACTAAAAATACCACAAGCACAACAATAATGTCGTGCTGAACGATCTTCAAGGATCGAAAATATAACATCATTGATTAAATGTACGGGGAGACTTTTTACAGCCGCCACACGGCACAATTAACACGGATGTGATCATAAAATAGATAAATACAGAATCCCTAAAGAAAGCCCAACACGGCAAAATTGAAAATGTTGCAGGCTCGGTTTGATTGAGCCTGTTCATGGACGGTACTGGGAAGTGCAAGTTACCGTCCACGCCCACTAGCACCGGCTTAAGCAGAATTCAACATTTAAACATGAAATAGTAAAATTTTGACTTTAGAAACATCTGCAGATGTGTTTATACGGCTGTTATCAAAACCGACAAGGAAACAAAGAAGAAAAATAAATGACTGCTTAACAGGCTCACTAAGTAAAGGGGCATAGGGGAAGGGGATGCGAGACCCGGGGAAGGGGGTATATAAGTGTTTCGGTTATGTTTCAAGATACTTCCTTTCTTATTTAGCATTATTGTTTAGTTTACAATTTTCCTCTCACAGTTTAAATGGAAATGTTTACTTTTATAGTCAAACACTGCATATTGTCAGTAAAAATCTTGGTTAATTAAAGAAAGAAAATATGAGTGTAAATTTGTGTTTTTTATTTAGAGTATCTATAAACAATTTTTTTCAAAACGAACATTATAAAAAAAGCAGTGCTTAATCGGTGTACGATCCAAAATCATTAATAATTGAAATACCTAGTTATAGTAAAAATAAATTAATATCTTATCATTTTTTCCCGGCTTCACATTTAAATACGTCTACTTTAACTTTAAAAGATTTTATTTATAGAAATTTGTAGACTATGCTTTTTACACCAACTAAATATCGCCTTGCGCCCAACAACCGACCTTTCGCTCCATCTCTTGCCCTTTGGCTCCACTACTTTTGAAAAAAATCGATATACAAATTGAAGAAATCCACCATGAGTAGTTTATTTTGCACGAAGGACAAGTTCTAATTACGGGTTGATATTTTCCTAATACATTTTTTAAAGAAATCCGAAGGATATGGTATTTTATTGGTTGGGAAGTAAAATATTCTACGAATCGTCGATCACTTCGTCAGGCAGAAAAGTTCTTCCGGGCTTAATATAATTTTGTTTTTGATCAGCTTAGATCATTGAAAACCTAAAACAATCCTACACGGAACTACATTTTCCGTTTTTAGAAAAAAATACAACTTAAATTAATAACAAGACAAAAACATAAACAACACTTGCAACTATCCGTTTAAATCGGTCTTCCGCTCTATCTCGGAAATGCCGTTCACTCGTTTTACCGTACAATTTTGAAGTGGAGCGACAGTTTGCCAGGTTTGATCATATTCACGAGTCTGCAATTCAAAAACATTTGATAAATGCCGTTGCAAAGTTGATTTTCTTTGGGTTTTCTTTGCACATGAAAAGGCCTTAAGTCCTAAACCAGATTCATTGAAGCTACATGAAAAACAACTCATACAAAAATTATTTTTGATTCAGATATAATAGTAATTCGAGTAATTCAGTATTTTTATTAATATCTGATTTATGAATTTTAAAGTTAAAGTACATATTTATATATAATGATCAAACGTTTTTGTTCGGCGACCGCTTAGCCTTACCAGTTTATTATGAATCTTGTATCATTCTGGGAATTTTATGTGTAATCTTTACAATATGGAGCGTCTTTTCAAGCAGCTTAAAAAAATTAACGCACCAGGCAAAACTCTTTTTGTCAATATTTCAAAACATTAAATGTTGAAATTTTGTTGTTCTTCACTAAATGGAACGATTAATTAGAACTATAGCGTTATAATTTGATATTTTGTCTCTTGAATGGACACGGGGCAATCTAAAACGAACTAGTAAAATCCCTTTTACTACTAACTACGAAAAGCGTTTTTGCCCTTACAAGAACATTAAGAAAGTATTGTTTTATGAGAATATACTATAGTTATAACTGGACAATTGTACATTAAAGTAAATCACAGACAAATCAAAAACATTACAGACAAATTTAATATAGAAAATATTAGAATAAGTATGCTTTCAGACATAATTTGTCAAATAAAGTGTCCAATCAAATGTCTCCTACTTGCACTATGGGCTTAATTATTTTAATATGCTTATTTAACTTACAATTGTAATTTTATCTTAGACTTATTTAAGGATGTTTATGTCTAAACGCATCTTTTAATGAATTGTTAGAATTTTACAGAATCACTTTTGTACATTTATTTAGGATCATTCAACCAGTAAAGCAGTATCTTTTATAATAATATTATGCACTGATTTTGTAGTTCTACTGAAGATGGTTTTAATCACAACACAATGTTCTGTTTTATATTTTAATGTTTTTTTCTCAGTGGAATACCACAAATAATATATTGAATTTGCACAGGTTATCCCGACGTTTACAAATACAATGTAAATATTAAAAAGCAGTAACAAATATTTCTAGTGGAGAGCCACAACGTTATCACTTGGAAATCCAAAATCTAACTGTTCGATATCTCTATCTTTACAATATTTCCAAAAATGGTTTCGTTTTAAACTGACCAATAAAATTTTAACATCTTTGTTTCTTAAATAACAAAATAACCAATCAGGTTTCAATACAAAATAATGTAACATAGCAACATATAATATAAAACAACAATCATCACCTGGACATTTTATCAGTAATAAGGTTTAACAACTTATTAAGTACAGACGGCTAAATTGACATTATCACCTAAATATAATAAAACTTTTAGCACCATTGATTGGACAAGGAGGAAAAGCCATATTTATTCTTCCAGTTACATAATTATAAATTTGACATCTATTGTAAAAACATATAGTACCTGTAACTTAACATATTTGAAATTTCACACATAGTTTTGAAAATATGACCTTTAAGAAAATGATTATATTTATAAATATTTGTGTTTAAAAGAAAATCATCATGCATATTTATTCATTTTTTTTTTTTTTTTTTTTGTAAAAGAATTTTATCATTTTTCGGCCGCACAACACTTCTCCCTCCTTTAAGACTATTTCACTCCTGTGAAATGGAGCATTAAAATATGTATATAACAAAAATAAATATCATTAAATTAAAATACTGTTTACGTAAGATATTCAGTTACAGAAATATATTGTGAACATAAAGCACCGATTTTGCTGAAAAGCGTAAGTACCATCCACATATAATATATATACTAATCACTGTCTTAGGGTAAACAATACACCCCTAATGACGTCTATTTCTACTGTATTGCCCTCTATGTCCTTGCTGTCTTCCGCGGTGACAATTGCCTCCCCTGGAGTATGTATTATGTAAAGTGAGTGGTAAGAGAAAGTATTATTTTCCTCGACGCATTTGTAATTAAAACTGGCTTTTAAATATGAGCTTAACTTTCTAAAATTGCTCTCAAGGCTTACAATAAGATGTCTGTCTAAAAAAAACAAAAAATAATTTATTTGTACACTATTTTGAAATATAATATACTTTTAGATATACGTAGAAATATGCCAGTTATTAAACAGATAAATCTCAAAGAAGATGTGGTTGTCATCCGATAAGTTACCTGATCCATATTTCATAATATATATGATTAGTCTGTTAGATAATGTAACACATACACCATACATTTATTCATATGAATATAAAAAGCAGTATGTCAGTATGACGTAAAACCCAATCAAACAAACATATTATTATAATGAGTATATATCATTTCAGCTAGCAATAAAATACATCTTATTTAAAACATGGAAAAACAAGAGGAAATTCGAGTGTCCATAATTTGAACAAAACTTTATCAGTAACGGTTCGACGATAACAATGCTCTGACAATATCTGAATAAAAATTATATATCTGGTTAGTATGCTGGTGTATATAATATATAGAGGATATTCAAGTTTTTTCTATAAATACATGATTTATTTTCATCGAGTGGTATGAAAATAAATATTTCAAGAGTGGCGGTAGCCACGAGTGAAATATGGTAATTTTCATGCCACAAGATGAAAATAAATCATGTATTTTTAGAAAATACTTGAATTTTCTGTTTATTATATACATTTTTCTCTTTCTTGACATTAAAGTTTGAAAGACTTTCCCTTTAATTTTGAGTACTGGCAGAATTTAAGTGGTCCGGCAAGACACCATTGAAAATACGGAAAATATGTTTCACTGCTGTGAAAAATGAATTTTTACAGTGAAAATACGGAAAATGAAAATACGCATTTTATTTCATCAATATTTCTCAATATTTCATTTAAAAGTATATAATCAAATCTAATCTTCTTATTTTCCTACTAATACTACATTAAAAACATAACAAGTATGCAGTACATTAAGTATACATGTGTATGTAAGTTATCATCAGTGCTGTACTAGAGAAATTACAAACTTCGACGGGAGCAATAGCGACCGGAGTGTGTTTCTAATTTCTCTAGAACAGCTACGGATGAATACTTACATATTGAGTGTCAAACTTTATTTGGCTTCATTAATATATACTTTATTGCGTCACTACCAGTCCGCTTTATATAAACAATTACCATAATGTTAGGTTTGAATTTTACCTTATGACTATGCATGTTACGTCACTTTGCACGCGAAGACGCATACAACTATTGGAAATATCGAGGACGGCATATGGCTGATGGCGAGTTATAACTGTTATTGAAACATTTATTTTCGGAAAATATTTTGATGAGTTGGACTATTGACTCTACTCAGTAGCTAATATTCATATTATACATGTATACTGTACACTGAATTTCACGTTTAAACACAATGTCACGTCAAGTATTTTCCAAAAAAACATAATGTCTACTGTCACTTTTTGTCTACCGAAAAAAAAGTGAATAGACACACGTGACTTGCCTCTAAGTTAAAAAATACATAAGACCTTTTCCTACATTTGTAATAAAAAATATTGATTGACATTTTGTATTGGTTTTTACTTTTACACGTGCAGTATCTTTTTTAAATCTGAACTGCATGTATATATTTTATCCATAAATACAAAATTCATGTAAGTTGACCTTTTGAAGTCATTTTTATTTTATAAATATTCAAAAGCGGCCAATGAAAGCGCATGTGCAAAATTATGCAAAAGACTATTTTTACAAACGCGGTTCCATGAAGCACTATGAAAAAAAGATAGCGACTATGATCAGAATTTGATATAGTATCGACTTATGTCGATATCACCTTAAATTAACAAAAAGTCGACAACAGGCAGTTTATATATCAATTTCTTATGTGATTATATATTTTAAAATAGGCAGACGGAATTTGTGCATTTTGAAACGCCCGATAAAATTTAATGTAATCTTATATTGCAGACATTGTTATTTTGTACATGTGGATTATATCAATAATATCTAATTATTATCGATGTACTTAAGTCCCTAGTATGAGGTTTTTTGTTGGCGGATATCTTAAACGAAATATTTTATTTCGGAAAAGGCCCTTTTGTCGTCTATGTCTTATTGTGCATTGCGTGCTGTGATGTTGTGATATTGATGACATACTATACCGCCCGCTTATTTCACGGCGTCTCAACGCCGTGATATTGTGATGGGTAGTTTTCGGTAGCATGGGCAAAAGTCACGTGACAAAATTCCTTTCGATTTCTGCAGCCGACATTTTATTGGCTTTTTACGCAATCATTGTACAGCCCATTTCCGTGAAAAGTTACATAGAAACATTTTCCTTTCAAATCATATACATTACAGTATTTTTATCAACACGCGAAATATCAGCGTGATATATTTACACAATTTCGCAAATCCTTTCGACACACTTGAGAAGTTTGAATACTAAAACCCGGATTTCGAATATCGTTGTGGTCTACATTGATGCCGTATAAATTCGTTCATTCATTTATATATTTTCAAAATTTTCCTACAAGAAGAAAGTTCACCTGCCATTTAGTATAAGGATAGGTAATGGACTGTTATAGACTGTTAATATCCTATTAATTTTATATATTACGTTTATCTGTTGCACAGAATGGTTGTTTTTACAAGGTGTACCAGTATCCGGATGTTGAAAGCTATCCGATTTTCTGCAAAAACTGCTGTAACATGGCCATCTATTTTTTTATGAATACTTTACCATGAATTTGCATGGCTTAATAAAACTGAGCCTGCAACATTTCTTAATTTTGATGTTTGGGGTGTTCTTTTGGGTTTCAGGTTTTTTCTATTTTAAGGGGAAGTAACTCATGTTTACTAAATTATCTGTTCTTTTCTGTCTATCTTAGGTTGAAGTTAGGTATAACTTACTATTTTTGTTTAATAAAATTTACCAGTTGTAAGGTATTAATCAAAAGCATAGAGGCCATGATGAGTGAATATTGATATATATTTTTTTACTGGCTTTATATAACTTAGACCAGATTTTTCTAGTTTGTTCAGTTATCACATATACTATAGGTATTCTGCTAGAGGAATATTCTAATCAATATGTGAAATTATTATTTTCTATGTGTTTGTATGTAAATTGCTCATAAAATAACCTTTGGTAAAAATGAAAAGGTAGAATATTTAAGCTATACATATGGGTGCTCATTTTAAACACTTGATATATATACAGTTAGTTTTATAGTAAAGTCTAATGAGGGACAGTATTTGTTACTGTAAGAGATATGCATTTAATGGTTAGAAACTCACACAATTTAATCTTTATTATATACTTTTTATTGAGATTATTTTTTACTTTTATACTATACAATATCATGTACATTATAGTTTTCTTTCTACAAGATTATGAATTCCACCCAAACACCAATGTTAATAGGATGTTATATTTATTTTTAATGGAACTGAGAATTATTTATGTAATGTTCATACAAGTGTATCATAGTATATGGATATAATGTGTATTTCTGTATTTAAAGACTTACAGTTATGATGGATGAGACTTGCATTTAAATTTATAAGTGATAATACATGATCAGTCTACAGGTTAAAGATGTTTATACCCAGTGTTAGCTGGCTAATTATAGTATCTATAACAGAGTTTATATATATTATAGTTTTCTTTCTACTAGATTTTGAATTCCATCCATTAGTACCAATGTTAATGTTAGGATTTCATATTTATTTAATAGAAACTGGGAATTATTAATGTTATGTGCATACATTTATATCTTAGTATATTGGTATGATGAGACTTATAATATTTCTGAATTTAAAGAGTTACAGTTATGTCATTATTATTAAAGGGATGAGACTTTCATTTAAAGTTATAAATGATAATAGTCATGCATTGATTGAAAATGTCCTGAATCTTGGATCCAGCAATATAATTGATAAAGTCTCAAAACAAATCATATTCTGAATAGTTACATTCTATTTTTTTTCTAACATATGCATAGTTTGAAATGGACAGCTTCTGCCTTATCTATTTGTAATGGAGGGACACCGGTCTCAATCTCCAGGTCTCCTGAGTCAACCCGACAACATACTTTTCATAGAGAAGATTGTTACTTGCCCTTGAATAAATTTGTACACTAAATTTATAGTGGGTGATTTAATGTGCCACATGAAAACCAACAAAGTACAAAAAGTAACCAGGCGCCAGATGAAAACATGAAAATACAATCTACCACGAAGTGGTTCGTTGGTTGCATAATTTTCATGTTTTCGCCCGGTGCCCTTGATGCAAAATACAAATCAGTCTTCATAAAATTTCTTATCATAGAAAAAAGGTTTTTTTTTATCTGTACAAAAAATAGATATTGTACATGAATTAGCACAGTTATGTTCACTTTCAAATTGACCTGTTATAAATAATGGCACAACCAATAACTGTCTAAGCCCTTTTTAGTAAAAATAATTATACAATGGTATATAAATTGTTATCTTAATTAAGACTATATGAGTATGTAAGGGTTTTTTTTTTCTTATTAATATTAATTAAGAATTATTTATCTGTTAATTTAAAAATCTAAATATTTGTCATGGTTTAAACTGTTCACTATTTAGGGGAGAAAATGTGTAAGTGGCCAGATAGCTCAATCGCTACAGCCGCGGTACATTATTCTGTGGGTCACAGGTTTGAGTTATGGTGAAGCTGAAAGTTTTTCTCATCCTGTGACTGCATATAACCATGAGTTTAATTCACGATGCTCTGTAAACATCAGAAATTCAAGGACATTAATCAATATAGTGGAGAAATATGTTGTGGTTTAGAACAGTACTGTTTCATTATTTAAGAGAAAATGTGTAGCCGGCCGGATAGCTCAGTTGGTCTTCTGAAAGTCATGTGTTCGAGTCATGGTCAGGCAGTTTCAGTCAGGGTTTAGAAGTGGTTTTGCGACTGGCACATGTTTTATTCATTTAATAAAGTGCATTTAATTTGAAATGGACAAAGGCAGTATTGCATGATACTGTTAGATCTACAAAAGCATTTGATACAGTTGATCACACTATACTGCACATGAAGAAGTTCTTTTTCTTCTTCTTAATGGAACTTCAAGCATCTGCCATATGTAATGACATTCTTACATGGTTCAAGTTTTATCTCTGATAGCAGCTGGTTGATGTGGCTGGTACTCCTTCTACATGTACTTCTGCTCTGAGTACCTATGGTGTCCCCCTGATGTTCATTTTAGGTCCTCTTTTATGATTAATATATGTCAATGACATGTCTGCTACCCTAAGCAATAAGCTTTATTATATGCACAGGTACAAGTATCAGACCTGGGAAGAAAAAATATGATTAGATTTTCTTCCCAGGTTCGATACTCGTGCATGTGATTATATGATGATGACTCAGGTATCCTTGTATCTGGTAAAATAAATCTTAAGATTGGTTAATTGACTATAAATTGTCTTTGCATCTTGGCAAGACAGTGTCTATTCTTTTTGGTTTAAGTTTCAACTTAAACTGGGCCTAGCCTCCAGGTCACATGAAATGGTACAGTTATAAAGTACACATCTTTTGTTAAGTATTTAGGTCAAATTCTTTTGGCGTCGCCCTTTGATGCTTTGCATCAATGCTTTTCTTGTTGCCTTTTTTGAATAATTTCATTTTCTTGCGCAATAAAACATTTTTTCCCTAAAATGAGACATGGTTTTCCATATGCGTTTCACAGTAAGCATTTACCATACCAGGTTGTACAATAACTTAATTTGGTCCGTAAATCAGTCTTTTACACAAAGTCTTCTGAACTTCATTCAGAATTCATGTCTCATTATTGTGAGCAAAATTCTGAGTTTCCTTTAGCTATAAGCTGGAAAATGTTTAATTATCCCCCGCCGAAAAGGCGGTTGGGGATATAAAATTAGTCTTCGTCCATCCGCCTGTCCTTCCTTCAGTCTGTCCTTCCGTCCTCATTTTAGTCCGGACCATATCTTAAAAAGTATTTAAGGTATCAACTTGAAACTTCATAGGTGGATAAATCATATTTAGGAGAAGTGCAGTGCACAACAATGATGATTCTACACTACATAATTTTTCAGTTATTGCCCTTTGTTATTTTTCAAACTCAATTTTTGTCCAGAGCATAACTCAAAAAGCCTTTAAGATGGATTATGATCTCACTCAGGAGGTGTGCAGTGCAAAAAAGTGATAACTCTACCCCTTCATAGTTTTTGAGTAATTGCCCTTTGTAATGTTGCATACTTTATTTTCCACCTGAGTAGAGCATAACTAAGAAATATCTTTGAGATGTCAACATGAACTTCATCGGTGGATTGATCTTATTGAGGAGGAATGTTGTGCGAAAGAATGATAACTGTACTGATTATAATTTTTTAGTTATTGACATTTGTTATTTTTCATATTTTTTGTCCGGAGCATGTCTCAAAAAGTGTTAGAGGTAGATCTTACTCAGGAGGTGATAACTCTACCCTTCATACATGTATTTTTTGAGTTATTGCCCTTTGTTATTTTTCATACTAAATTTTGCACCTGAGTGGAGCATATCTCAAAAAGTGTTAGAGGTAACACCTTGAAACTTCATAGGTGGATAGACCTCATTGAGGAGGAGTGCTGCACACAAGAGTGATAACCGAGCGTGCATTATTTTTCAGTTATTGCCGTTTGTTATTTTTCATACTAAATTTATGTCCAGAGTATAACTACAAAAGCCTTTGAGATATCAACATGAAACTTCATATATAGATAGATCTCACTCAGGAGGTGTTCAGTGCATAAGGGTGATAAGTCTACCCTTCATAATTTTTGAGTTATTGCCCTTTTTATTTTTCATACTAAATTTTTCACCTGAGTGGAGCATATCTCTAAAAAAGCTTTTGAAATGTCAATATGAAACTTCATAGGTGGATATATCTTATTAAGGAGGAATGTTGTGCACAAGAATGTTAACTCTACCCTTTATAATTTTTGAGTTATTGACATTTGTTATTTTTCATACTTTTTGTCCGGAGCTTATCTCAAAAGTGTAAGAGGGAATAACTTGAAACTTCATAGGTGGATAGATCTCATTGAGGAGGATTGCAGCACGCAAAAATGATAACCTACTGTGCATTGTTTTTCAGTTATTGCCCTTTGTTATTTTTCATACTTAATTTTTGTCCCAGAGTATAACTACAAAGGCCTTTGAGATATAACATGAACCATCATAGGTGGATAGATCTTACTCAGGAGGTGATAACTCTACCCTTCATAATTTTTGAGTTATTGCCCTTTGTTATTTTTCATACTAAATTTTTCACCTGAGTGGAGCATATTTCTAAAAAAGCTTGTGAAATGTCAACATAAAACTTCATAGGTGGATAAATCTTATTAAGGAGGAATGTTGTGCACAAAAATGATAACTTTACCCATTATAATTTTTGAGTTATAGCCCTCTGTTATTTTTCATACTTTTTGTCCGGAGCTTATTTCAAAAATTGTTAGAGGTTACAACTTCATAACTACAAAAGCCATTGAAATATCAACATGAAACTTCATAGGTAGATAGATCTCACTCAGGAGGTGTGCAGTGCAAAAGAGTGATGACTCTATCCTTCATAGTTTTTGAGTAATTGCCCTTTGTACTTTTCATACTTAATTTTTCACCTGAGTTGAGCATAACTCAAAAGGTCTTTGAGATGTCAACATGAAACTTATTGAGGAGGAATGTTGTGCGCAAGAATGATACCCTTTAATTATAATTTTTGAGTTATTGCCCTTTGTTATTTTTCAAACTTTTTGTCCGGAGCTTATCTCAAACAGTGTTAGAGGTATTAACGTGAAACTTCATAGGTGGATAAATCTCATTGAGGAGGAGTGCGGCACACACCTACCGTGCATTATTTTTCAGGTATTGCCCTTTGTTAATTTTCATACTTAATTTCGTCCAGAGTATATTACAATACTTAAAAACCTTCTTAACACGTTAACCTGTCAATTAAACTCAATGCTATTTGGAGATACCTTAACATTATAATACTTAACTGTTTTTTGTGTGTATTTTTTCTTTTTTTCGCCGTGACAATCACATTGCTGCATTTCCCAGCAATTTTTTACTTGTAAGCATATATCACGGCCTAGAGCCGTTTTTGGGGTATTTCGAGGTATTTGACTTTGTGAATTAACAAGTTAAAATATATACAAATGAAGTACAATGATTTTTAACCGCTTTCATTTGTCACAGTATATTTGACTAACGTTGTTTTTTTATGTTATTTACCTGGAGTACTATAAAAACGCGTAGATACTTTACAGTACAGATACAGACAAACTATGACAGCTATTTATCAATTTTAGTAATAATTTTGAAATAAACAGACCATATTCTGAGGGATCAATAAAATTAATACGACCAAACAAGTTTTAGATTAAGTTGTTCCAACTGCTCACAATGTAACGTTACTGTACTAAACAGGGGGAAAAGCCCGCGGTTTGTCTCTGGCCGAACAAAAGATATTTGCATGTTTGTAACAAATATTAATTATAAGAGTAACTTTATACAATCTTATGAAATGCGACAAATGTATTTCTCTTGGATGTCAAATGTGATATTGTGTTAGAAGATTACTGTTTTATTGAACATTTTTATAACGTTTTCCTTCTGTTCTGTTAAACCGAAATGACATCAAATTTTATTTATAATTGTATGCATGTATGATGTTGTTCTCGAGCAAAAATTAAATTTTTTAAAGGAAACGGAAAAAGACATGAAGTAACAAGACAAAAATGACACTTCTTATAAATAGGTAGACATATAATAGATGAGTTAGCCAGCAAATGGAGCAGAATTCAATATATATAACGTTGTTCATCAATTTTGATATCTAATATTTTATGCTTTAAATTGGACAATTTCCTAAGAGACTGTGCATAAAATTGAAAAACAGACACAAAATTGAAATAAAGAGATATGGCAGTCAATTTTTATCTGCTTTCAAACATTATTCGTAAAAGTGTACATATAAATGTATCTTCTTTGTTTAATTTGCTCATTAGGGAGAGCATATTAAGATATGTATCTAGGTGTCATCGGTCCTTTTAACTTTGACACAAGTAGGAACGCTCATCAACACCAATTAAAAAGTGAAGTGTTTAAATCGGTTAAAGAACAAATACAATCGCCCTTGTTAACACATAAACTTAATTAGATGTTGACATTGTCTTGCACCACCTGTGTCTCGTTGCTTACACATTCAGTTTTCTATTAAATCAGAAATAACACATTTGAAGCAATAAATATTGCACACATTACGCATTTTAATTTGTAGATAGCAACATATTATGAGATTTTTAAAACAACATATAATATATTCATTCCATTCCATAATGTTCTTAAAAAAGAAAGTATATTGAATACAAGGGGTGATAAAAATACATAAAACAACTCTAAATGAAAACATGTATTGCTAAATATGACATTATTACGTTATGTTATGAATATAACTTCTATGTCACGATTGCATGATGTTTTAAAAACCGGTATTGGTAGCCTGTGCTTCGTCAAAGTCTGTCCGAAATAATTGTTAATCTAGATAACTTAATACTATGGCTTGCAGGTTTAGACTGATTATTGTCGCTTTATTAGTTTCACTGTTGTATTATAACGATTTACAACGCTTCGCTTCATATGGATTTTGTGCATCTGAAATTTTAATTTGTTATACTTATTTTGATCAGAAAGAAATAATGAAATAATCTTTTTACGGCATTTGGCTATTGTTTACAGTTTCTTTACAAAAAAAAATCCGAGTAGTGAAGGCATTACTGATACAGTAGTTTATTCTTCTGACCATTTCAGTATAAATGTATTAATTTCACTGTATTTTGTTTTTGTCCGTTTTTATTTAAGTCGCAATTTGATGGGATAAGCCGCTGGAAAGTTATTGTCTAGTTTGTTAATGTTATTTGAAGTGCTTTATTTCTCTTCAGGTAAAGCCATTAGCGAAATACAGTATTAAAGGAAATATATTTTATCAGATGACACTTTAATAATTTAATTCAGTCGTGTTCTTCCTATTTCATCAAGTTAAAAACATTTCATATGTTTATTTCAAGATTTATTCAGTTCAGAAGAGATCGCATTTTAAAAGCAACTGTTACACTTTTTCATCAAATCTGTCAGGTTCTTTTCCAGAGAACCAATCGTAGTTATTTACTAATACACCCTTCGTAGTTGACTCTTAACTTAAAAAAACAATGCCGATGATTCGGTTAAGAAAAAACAGCGGTAAAATTAATGTTTAAAAAAAGGTGATATTAATTAACTTTAAGGTATTTTCAAACAATTCATCACATTTCACATTATTTTGTTTGTGTATCAAAATTCTTCACAAACATATTATCCTGTGCGTGTTGTCCTTACTTATTTATTTATCATTTTTTTTGTATTTTTGCAACATTTAATCTTAATTAAACGAATTCAATGTAATTTTTCCAGCACAGATTATTCATTTACTAATTTGAAACAATATAGGGTTATTTTTAATTTCCTAAGCGTTTTATTTTGTATTGCACCTTTTTCTATTTCATCTTGATCTTTACTATTGACCTTTACATGTTGTATTAAAATACAAATTGATTAATATGTGGAAGCTAGGGGCATGCATTTTAATGTGAAACATGTTTACATGTCCAACTCTTCATTCAATATAAACTGCTAAAAGGTGATTAAATTTCACAAAATGAACGCAAAGAATGATAAGCTTATTATGTTGATATCATTCAAATGACTGTACAATTTAAGAACAAGCGATAACAATTATTCAGGCTTACTTATTATCAAGCCAACAATGGACTATATAAACTTCTATTTTACCTTCTAAATAGTGAGTCGAAATCATATTTAATCAATTGATCAAAATAAGGCAATTGTTCTTAAATCAACAAGGCAATTGTTCTTTTAAAGAATTAAGGTAAAATAAATCAGCATGTCATTTCTCTAGAAAAAAAATGTGACTGATGTCAGCGTCAAAGGTCTGTTTAAAACAATAATGTATAATGTTGATTTTCAATTATATAGTGTATGGCAGTTTGTGATTCAATCGATAACATTGAAATGAATACCTTGTGAATATATATGCTCTAGAATTCTGCTTTTCAGTATTGACTCGCAATGATTTATTATATGTTTCTGATACTTATAATAATTATCTAAAATGAAATTCCGATATACATTGTTATTATGTATATGATCAACGTTAAAGTAATATCAGGTCTATATTGTTATTTCCGCCACGGAAAGCAGAAAATGACGAACAACTCTCATCATGACTTGCCAATAAAATACAGAAATTATTCAATTGCTGTCTGACTCATTGGTAACTCTGTAGAGCTTATAGAAAAAAAATCTGGAAACAAAGTGATCCCTCGGAAGCATTAATCACAACAAAACTACATTAAAATTGCAGACTCGGTTTGATTGAGTCAGTACATGCGGGATAATGAATAAGTGCAACATCCCTTTGGATGTTTGGGACAATATATTAAAATGATTGAATATGTTAAGGTAACTATTCCTTTTTCTTGATAAAATAGACAGTTAAATAGAATTTGCTATTTGCACGTATTTCAGTAAAAAGATTTCAGATTCCATACTGCATCGTCCGTTGCTACGACGCGTGGAAATGTCGCACATAGCATTGTGAACACCAATAGAACTTGACTGTTATAGTCAGTGTATATACTGTTATAAATTGGGTCAAGATATCGAATTGTTTTATCCGAGAGCCATATATCTTTCATGTTATTTACCATTTCAGCTTACTAAATTAACATGCAGGAACTATATTTATTATGATGATTTCAAACTTTTTCAAAACAATAGTTGTTCTTTATAAACAGTGTTTATAGTAATACATTACATTAACCAAACTTTGTTTTTTAATGTTTGTGATTATAATGCTTTTGGTATGATACATTGCATTGAATTGAGAATAGGCTCAATCAAACAGAACCTACAACATTTTCAATTTTGCCATGTTGGGCTTTTTTTAGGGATTGTTCTTTTTCTCAATTTTAAATACATACACAAAAGCATGTCATATGAAAAAAAAGCTTTTTCGTATAAGAGTGTATAATAATCCTTTTAAGTATAATAAGAAAAAGTGCCGTTGGATATCTCAAAGTTCAGTCCCCCCCCCAAAAAAAAAAAAAATTGAACAAAGGTCTGTTTAAAACTTTATGAATTTTGTAGATTATAATTCTTTATTTTAATATATTTGTTTTGCTTAATATGACTTAAAACTAATTTCATGTCAATAATTAGATTATGCTGGTTTTCTTATTTAACATTGCTTTTTACTGCATCTTCACCAGTTTTTTTGTATATTTTATAGAGATCCTACAAATAACATTTATACGCCAAATTATGGATTACATTTTGACGTCGTTGCCCTTGACGTCACATGACGTTGACGTCATTTCATGTAAAGAAAGTATACCTGATTAAGACTTTTGAGGCGAAACGTTGTATATTTTTAAAATAAAATAATTACATTTTTAAATTGAAACTGGAGTTGATTTCTATATTCAAACTAACATAAAAAGAAAGTATCTAATTCGTATTTGAAAATGATGGTATTGCGGGAAAACGAATTATTGTAATTGTCTTTTACGGCTGATTCATTTGATCAATTCCGAGGAAATACGTAATTACTGGTAATCTACCAAGAACAAAAAGTTACGTTAATAAATTGGTGTAAAAACAAATAAACTGAATAAAATATATTTTGATCAAAGCTGTAATTTGCAAATAGTGATAATTTCTATACTATAATGCCCCGGTCACATATTCACGGATAATGCCACGGAAGTGCTACAGTCTAATCTTACACGGATTACTACGGAAATGTGAAATTCCGTAGTCCGCTACGGTTCCAGTACTGATACACGGTATGAGTAAAGAGTCCGACGGATTTAGCACCAATAGCCCCCGGAGAGATACGGATTGTTACGGACCGACACGGTTTGATACGGAGCGACACGAATCAGGACGGACGCACTACGGACACACTACGGTCTGCTACGGTATAAGCACGGGTTGGTACGAATAAGTGCGATCTGATACGGTGAAGAACGTATTGATACGGAGAAGAACGAATTGCCACGGATCTATACTGACCTAATACATCCGTCCACAACCTCGTGTTTGCTCATTTCCAAAATGCCTCAAAAGAAAAGAACACCTAGAAAACGAATTGCATCGTTCAATGATTTTTGCGGAGAAGATTCAGCCTAATCGTGTCCGAACCCTGAGACACACCAGGTCCAATTACTTGAAGGACGCTAGATCCTCAAAATGTTCGGACATAAGACCCTCATACTAAACATGAAGCGGTCCTCGTAAAAGCCAATCTTTGTTCCACCAACCCGTCTGTCTTCTCTTACCTGATAAGATATGGACTAGTAATCATTAATGTAAAATGTTGATCAATACTGCTTCTCTTTCAATTCTAAGATTTGCTGTTCATCTTACAATTACATTAATGATCGTGATGTTTATGTTTTTAAAATATGTACAAAGCTTGTTAATTAATCTTATTAACACTCAAGAGCCAGTGTCCGAGGCTTAAGAGACACTTTGTTTTATGTACATATTTACTCCATATTCACGATCCAATGTTTGTAAAATATGTAACATTAAATGTTATTCTATTTCTTATGAATTGTAGTACGATATTAATATAAATTTTCTTCTATGCATGTCATCAAGCAGCTCGACCACTGCCTCCGCATTCTGAGCTATTTCGATATAAAGTTGCAGCCAGTAAATGGCAATTAATAATTATCAAATGTTCCTGCAAATATATATGTCTGCTTTTAACAAGAAGGTAGTATTTATACCCTTGAAAAAGTACATGATACTTAATTCATCCGTACTAAACAGTGGTGGGCCGTACCATTCCGTACCTTTTCGTGTTGCATCGCAATAAACCGTATAAGACCGTGCTAATCAATGCCTCTCCGTAGTGTAATCTTGGCTTTCCGTGACAATGCCGTATAAATCCGTATTAAAACCGTAGCTTATACTTAGGGTAATCGTAGAAATACGTTATTCTCCGTACCAAACCGTGGAAATCCTTGACAAGTTGGTGGACTACGAATCAGTACGGACTATTACGGTTTTCGTGCGGACCAGTACGTATCAGTCCGGATTAATATGGACTAGTAGGGATACGCTACGGTATTTTTCCGTAGCAAATTTTTGTGCATGTTCAAAAATTGTCAAGGATCGCTACGGATATACAAGGACTACAACGATTGATTACGGTTACAATACGGAGAGCTACTGACCAGTACGGGTAGCTACGGACGATGCCGGAATTAATCCGTGGCTCTTCCGTGGGCGTATTCCGTGAATATGTGACCGGGATATAAAGGCAATAAAACCATCTTTTGAAGTACTCACAGTTACAAAATGTATGTTACAGTACTTCTAAACCCTAAACACTTTCAAAGAAGTCAGATACGTCTGCTATAACTTAT
This sequence comes from Ruditapes philippinarum, assembly GCF_026571515.1. Lineage (NCBI taxonomy): Eukaryota > Metazoa > Mollusca > Bivalvia > Venerida > Veneridae > Ruditapes > Ruditapes philippinarum. Next base: position 49,141 of record NW_026855585.1, read on the forward strand.
ACTACTTAAAACATTCATGACATTCCCTTTTGTCCTTTATGGTTTTGCAATTGTGTACCTTTTTAATGTTTCGTGGAGAAAAATCTTATTCAAACGTATAAACATACAACATTATAATCGATTATACATGTTCTTCACTTAATTCTTAGTGGCTGGTATTAAGCATTTTTGTCATTTCTCTTTGTCATTTTCCTATTACGAATTACGATAATGATAATATAAGAATTTTATTTATCAATATTTGATAATTGAATAAATGATAGTTAAGCTTTTGTCCGATTTACCTTTTAGGTATATAATTTAGTGATTTGCTGATCAAAAACGATAAAAACCTATGTTTAATGTTAATTGATAACCGCTTCTATTGATTGCCATAAAAATTAAATTCATTTCCAATTATTTGTATATACCAATATTCCCTTGAGAACCCACTCTTATCTTTAAAATGAATTGTATGTCGTTTATCTAAATAAGGAATCTCTATAATTAAAGTTCAAAAGAAATATCATATGATAATATTAGTTTGATTTTTCAAACAAAATAAATCGTAAAAAAATATATTAACACATTTTATGTTACAAAACCCTAAACAAGCGCTTGTTCCTTAAATATTTTGTTTTTCAATTTATAAAGTTAAATGTTAAACCTTATATGAAAATAATAGAATTTAAAATTTCAAAGTGTAACTGTTTGACACCATGTAAGTAAGAATAAACGTCCAGAAATACCGTTACTGTAACTGTATCTCCTGTTCTTTCTTCTGTTGTGACAGTATACATGTACACTCTTCTGGCAACATCTTGTTCCAAATCAACTAGCTTACAATTGGATTGAAATCTTCTTATACCTTTTTAACAGCAATAAAAGTAACATTATGCTCATATTTTATTACCAAGTTCAGCTTAATTGGTTGACTATATATTTAGAAATATTGACTATTGATATGACGAATGGCCAACAGTTTATAGTTAAAAATGTTTACTATAGGATAAAATATATATCGGCCTTAAATATATACAACAGCTGTCACTTTTTATTAAAATGAATGTAACAGGTTAATTTTGATGGATATAAACTCACCTGTCCCATGCAATGAGGCGACATTTACTGTATATATTGTTTCAATTAAGTCAAAACTCTCCCTCTGCACTGAAGTAGTAATTAGGGGACAAGCGGCTTCTTGAAGGTAGTCTGTGCGTGTGAAAAATCATATATATTATGCAAGAAAACACCATTAATTAAGACCTTTAAATGCAGTCTTCTTATAACAACAATTATTACTAGAGTATGTATTATGCAAGAAGACGCCATTAATTAAAACCTTAAAATGCGGTCTTTTGAAAACAATAATTATTAATAGCGAGCTCGAAGAACAGGCCCACAAATCGATTTTCACGGTAACGCGAGAACCTGTTAAAAGTGATGGTTTAAAAAAGTTTCGTCGGAAGTCCTGATTTGACACATCGCAACTTTTCGAATTACAAGATCACGACAAAAGCAGAGGGATTCTAATTGAAAACGGACGCGTAGACTTGTCCTGTGCACTAATATGGGAACCATAACGGAACAGGGAACCAAAATAAACGGAAGCAGTGTATAAAATACCGAATGACAGTTTTAATGCGGAACATGTAAAATGAACGATTATTTTATACCATTTCGATTCAATGTGTTAACCAACAAAATGTATATGTGAATTGTTAATTTATCTGATAGTTGGTTTCTTCAATGAGCACCAACGGCAGTAAAGAGCATTTTACAAAATCCTAGACTATGTACTTGTCTAAATAGAGTTTGATTCGATATATTGATTTGATATATTGTTTTTACCAAATTTTTGCTTTTGTACTTTTAGAAACTTGGACTTTCGCTGAATGCGATTCATACCCCCACCAATGTCCTTGACAGAAGACGACTTGGAATAATGGTTAAGGGAATAACTGAAGTGGCACAAATACATAAAAAGAAATTATCTCTCGTGAAAAAAAGACTCATTGTACAGGTAATAGTATAAATATATATTGTCAAATCATGTTTGAAACTGTTCCAAATTTATACTTTTTAATTTTCCCAGTGTACTAAACATTTTATAAGTCAATGTTTGGTTTTCAAGTGTTGTCTTTACCTTAAGCTGGCACAAGGGTAAAATGGGTTTTGCACATTGCCTAGTTAGGGTGAACATTTGAGTAAAGTTTATAGAAAATCCTTCCATTAGTATAGAATTTATAGAGCGGACAAAACATGTTGTTTAGTATAGATTGTATGTAAATTTAAAGACTTAAAATGGGGCATAACTTTGTAAAAATGCAATACAGAGTTATTGAGCTTGACCTGCATATCTTATTTGTGACACCTCATATATCTTTTAAGTTTCAAGCAAAATCCTGTGTTTTTTTCAGAAATATTCAAGTACATGTTAAAATTTAAGAACATTTTTTAAGTCAATTTTTGCCCTTCAAGTGTGACCTTGACCTTTAGCCGGCACAAAGATGACATAGATTCTGCACATAACGTTGTTGAGGTGAACATTTGAGTAAAAATTGAAAAAAATTCTTCCATTAGTATAGGATTTATAGAGTGGACACGACATATTGTCTAATATTTGATTATATGTAAATTTAAAAACTTAAAAAGGGGCATAACTTTGTTAAAATACAATACAGAGTTATGAAACTTGACCAGCATATCTTAATTGTGTCATTTTATATATATTTAAAGTTTCAGGCAATTACATTTTCTAGATTCAGAAATATTCAAATAAATGTTAAAAGTTAAGAATATTTTCTAAGTCAATTGTTGACCTTCAAGTGTGACCTTGACCTTAAGCCGGCAAAAGGGTGACATGGGTTCTGCACATTCCCTTGTTGAGATAACCATTTGAGCCAAGATTGAAGAAAAGTTTCAATTAGTGTAGGACTTACAGAGCGGACACAACATACTGTTTAATATTTGATTGTATTTGATATTTGACCTTCAATTATGACCTTGAACTTGAGCTGACACATATGCAACACGGGTTTTGCACATCCCCTTGTTGAGGTGAGCATTTTAGCCAAGTTTGAAGAAAATCCTTCAATTTGTATAGGAGTTAAAGAGTGGACACGGAAATGGAGACGGACGGACCGACAAACGGACTGACCGCCCGCCCGACCGACCGACCGACGCGACAAGGCGAATCCATTTTAGCCCCCCCCCCCCCCCCCAACACACACACATTTTGTGGTGGGGTATAGATATACACTTTTATAATGAAACAACGTCCAGAGCGACAATGCATTATCATATTAATTAAGAGACAAAAATAAACATGACAATAGCGTAAGTTATATGAGGTTTTATATGCGTATGTTTTCAGGTATAATTTATTGAATTGTCCAGTTAGACTTTCCCTTATTGCACTTGGGACTTTACTAGTATACTTCGATCTATAATTGTTAATAACTTTCACTGAAGAACATGTATTTATAGTCAATTGCCACTGTACACTAAGATTATACTATTATTTGAGTTACATGTAACATCGTTCTATTTTTGAAAATAAATGTATTTAAATTACGAACAGAAAAAGTTATTTATTATTGTGATCAATTTTTACATTTTCTTTACTTTTGCAGTTCCTTTAAACACGTTTTGTTTTAATTTATGTCATATGTTAGCCTGGTTTAACTGTTAATTTCTTACGGTTAACTATCTTGATATCGTTTCCCAAAATTGAGTTTAGCATAATTATCTGCTTTCTGTGTACAAACATCAATATTTGTAAATGTTAAACATTTTGTATGTTGTTTCTTTTTCTCTCTTTTTTTCTGAAAATTATAATTTTATCAAAATTTTGTTTAAAGTACTTGTACATTTAAATTAAAAAGTGACTTATTAACAGTTTTAATCAATCTTATTCTAATATTGATGTTTGGATGTTTTGAAGATATTTTTTTCAGTTTCAGTGACCCTGAAGAAATAATTTCAAACAGCGTTCGTAAATTATGCGAAATAATACTTGATATGATTGAAATGAAACAACACATTAAAGTTTTTTTTTATAATGTTCCTCAGTAAACAAACCTTAAAAGATTTTGTATCGAACGGCTTAGGTTTTATATGGTAGAAAGTGTTATAATATGAAACATGTTCAAACAATATTCCATAAAATCTGCCAAAAAAACATAAGTTGTTTCAAATGTTATACGGTCGGTTTTTAAAATAGTTTCTAAATAGATGTATCCGCTATTTAACACAAAAGTATATTGCACGTAAACAGAATAAAATGTTCAGATACAACATTTCCAGCTCCCTTATTGATACGGATTTAAGCATTAACTGATGATTATAAGCCAGTCGCTCTGTAGGTAGTACGCACGTACACAGTATTTATATCTAAACGTATTTAAGAGGTATTCCTTTTCAAAATTTAGATAAAATTGTCTCAGCAGATATAATTACTTAAAGATATATCTCTTGTGTCTGCCTTAATTATTTGATAGTATTGAAAATTATAACATGAAAATGCCCTCCAAGTGACTTATTAGAACTGATTTTCGTATCTACACATCATCAAGTGTACCAGTGAACCAGTAACCCTCCTAATAAGAGTTACAAATATTTACATATTGCTATTTGCAGCTGCACCTTTAATGCACAAACAGCTGATTATTGTATATTATATGTATCAACTAATCTAAAAATGGAGCTTTTAATTACATAACTTGTCTGAGAAAGCATTAATCGGCTTATTTGCTGTTATAATACCTTGTTTATATGGGCAGAAGTCAAAATAGCCCATAATTGCTGGTAATGTTTTCTTTAAGCTGTCTGTCTACAACAAAAATATCATAAGCCTAAAGATTCAGAAAAGAGGATTACATTTAAGAGACACTCCAATAAAACCATACACCTGAAAAAATGAGACTTATAAAATTATGCTCGAAGTTTAAGATTTAAACATACCATGTTCTTATATATTTTTTAGTATAATGTGTTCCTAAGCAAACCTATTATGTAATGATATTGATACACATAAAAACATCAGAAGAATCGACATCACCAAGGTATGGTGATCGTGCATTAAGATGTTTGAATCATATTACATTATAAGTATAAGGCTGTCAAAAATAGTGTTATCACACAAGTATGTTTGCTATAAAGATACAATATAATTATATCATATAAACAACTTTAGTTAAATCTTGCTAGATTATTTGTGTTTAAAGCTTGAAAAAGATGCCTAAATGGAAAATATATGTTTAAACATCATAGGTGATCAGTTAAGGACCCGAATAAAATTGTAAAATAATATTAAGGTCCATAACATATATTCTGTTTTCATGAGTGTAAATCATTCAATGCAACAACTCTTTTGGGAATCAATCATAGTTATGGAATCAAAGTACTTTTATCATTTCTAAATTTTATCAACTATTTCATTCAATATAGCTTTTTACCCTTGAAAAAAGACTTGTAAATTATAACAAACTTGACCATCAAGATATCACCGAACGGTATGATTAAAAAAGTGAGTTGATCTAATATGACAAGAACATTAATTAATATAATTGTTATACACGTAAATACGTATAGATGATTGAAATTAATTTTTGTTCAATCATGTTGTTCTTGTTTTCTTTCGTTTTTTTTGTTGTTTTTTTTTTAACGAAGCAATTTAGAAGTGATAAAACAGATGTTAACTAGGTTGATGTTTGAAAAGGCGTTTAAATAATCCTAGAGATTATACAAGCAATCAAATGAAACGAAATATTTATCTATCTATCTATCTTCCATAAAGTCAAACTCCTGCTGGGGACCTAGACTTGACTCGCGTCAACTGACAAGAATGTTAGTAAAAGAACTGAAATAAAAGAATATAAAAGTAATGGAAATGAGTATGTTGCTAAAAACAGGTTAAAAACAGAGAAGATTTTTTAGGGAGACGTATGTTCAATCTGGCTTTCAGCCAGACTGAACTCTGGGCCAGACAAGTTCATGATATCAGGTGGTAAAGCATTCCAGTGGACTATTGTTCTTGGGGGGAAAATGAATATTTATAGTTATCAGTTTTAGTTTGGACTTGTTGGATTACATGGGGATGGGATGTTCTTGATTATCTTGTATCAGGAAAAAAGCAAAAAGGTTAAATATTGTTGTAGTCAAATTTGATATTTGATATTTTTTTTTTTTTTTTTAAATAATTATGTTATTTATTGTTTCGTGTGAAGTTAAATAAAAAAATAGACTTGTTTTTTTCTATTGGCGGATGTTATTTATGTAAGATCTAAATATACAAATCTTATTAGTTTAAATCATTTGCTTGCACTGATCAATTAATATTCATGTTAGTTTTACTTAAAGGAGTTCAAAAACTTGATAACGTTAATTTGGAAATTCGTTCAAGATAGATCAAGTGAAGCACTAAAATATGAACATCTACAAAGAAAAATGAATAAATAGAGGATATTCAAATTTTTTCTATGAATACATGTACATGATTTATTTTCATCGAGTGGTATGAAAATAAATATCTTGAGTGGCGGTAGCCACGAGTGAAATATAGTAATTTACATGCCACAAGATGAAAATAAATCATGTATTTATAGAGAGAACTTGAGTTTTCTGTTTATTATATACATTTTTCTGCTTTTTGACATTAACATTTGACAGACTTTCCCTGAAATTTTGTGCACTGGCAGAATTCAAAAGAAAGTAGTCCGCCAACACACCAGTGAAAATACGGAAAATATGTTTCACTGCATTGATAAATAAATCTTTAGAGTGAAAATACGGAAAATGAAAAAACTTTTTCAATATTTCTCAGTATTTCATTTATAAGTATATAATACTGAAAACTAATAAAATTTCGGTTTTTATCCAATTCTAATCCCGATATTAGCGAAAGGTGAAGCAATGTTTTTTAGTCTTTGGTAATAGTGAACAATGACAAACTCTCGTAACCATATTTTCAGTTCTGTCATGTCAAAACAGCTCAGTGTAAGCTTTAAAAACTACTATTTGATAAGGTTAATGATTAATACAATGTTCAGCTAGAATGTGTTCAGATAGAATGTTATGGTAGTGCAAGCGGATCAGAAATCTCATATTCTGATATATCATTCTGTTTATGAGAAATAGCTAAACATACAGACAGATCTTACAAGAATACACCAGTAAGTAAGGCGAAATAAGCTGGACGATGCACTTGTTAACTGTGGGTATATTATGATGTAGATGTCTGAAAGTGTTTTCGGTAAAAGATATATTTTTAAATTAGAAATATTCAGACACCACTAGTGACAAGTATTACAATATACACGCTTCATACAAATAAGATTTAAAAAACGACCAATCCTCCTGACACTTATATACATATTCAGTTTTGCTGATTGAGAATTTATTAAAATAAAAATTATTATTTATAATTTGATCGACCTTTTCCGTTTTGTTTAATAAAGAAATTAAGAAAACACATCAAAATATCCCAATTAAGAAAAACATAAAGGCAGAAACACGTTATTTAACAAATTTTAACTACGTTAAGTAAATGTTACGTCATGTTATCTAATGTGCTGCTATCTCATTTTATCAAATTGATCATAGCAATAAAATATGAACCATATAATGCAGAGTATCATCAATAAATACATAGATTAAATGCAATTACAAGTCAAGCTAAATAATAAGAATATTGTACTATTGCACTGAGAATTTTACTGTTCACAATCCCTCCATATTTTTGCTTACATCAGTATTTATGCATACATTTCTGATCTGTCTAATTTTAGTTTTCAGATAAGTGGATACAATACAAATTTCGCCACAATATATTTGTTAAAGAAATAGCACTTGTCAATGATATGATTGTGGTTAAATCTGGTGTTAATTAAATGAAAGGTCAAAGTTGGGATCTGTCAATTGTACTTCAGTGCAGTAAGGTTTCAACATATCACATGCCATAATGGTATTTCTTTTTATAGAATAACAGTTAACATGAAAATAGCAAATAACACACAAAAGAAAACAAAACACAAAACAACCATTATCTTATTTCATAGAATGTTAATGCTTCTTTTTCGTTGCATTAACATTCCTAGGACCACAGGGAATTAATAATTAACAAGTTCATACAAAACTTGTTTCGCTTCTTATAGTATTAAAATTAATTCACTATAATGAAACAATATGCAAATTGGCACATTAATGTGAACATTGGCGTGATTTAAATGCAGATTTTTTTCTTATTGGTTTACCGTACAAACATTGGAACATGTCTTCATACACGTTCCATGACAAACTCGAAAGTTTTAAGTCTGAGCACAATTATCAAAAAGCTTGTCAATACCGATAAGATGTAATGTACTTTTTATAAATTGAAAACAAAAGACATGTTATACTTGTAGCTGAATGTCGTAAATAGTTAGCGATCGCGACAACGGACGAAACCTAATGTCACTGCACTGTTGTATTAATAACTTATGGAATCAACCAGGCACTACCAATTGTACTAAAGTAATTTTTTTTTGTCGAAATGTAATAAAGTTACTAGAACGAGATGTTTACGAAAAGCTTTTAAACTTGTTAAAAATAATTTGAATTAAGGAGCGTCATTGATTTCCTCCAAAATATTATATCACAGACTTCATATCTTTGTAGAGACGAGTTTATGTTTAACTTAAATTGATAAGACGTCAAGAGATTCACATTACCAATGAAACAGAACTTCAAATTTTGTTCGACCATACTGCCAGGTTTCAAAATAAACAAAATTAGCCGAAGTTACCATACCTAGTTTTTATGAAATGGTGTTACTAAGAGAATGAAACAAATTTAAAGACCCATTAATGCCCAGTAATACGTGTTTCTGCTTCTTATTTCTCTATTATTATTTTTTGTTTTGGTTTATTTTTTTTAAATGTTCTGTCCTAGTGTCCAAAAAGTTAAACATTTGAATAGACATAGACTTGGGCTTCAATTCCTTCTGTTGCTGCAGTGCAATTAGTACTTTACAATGATTTAGTATGGAAGTCAGAATAAAACTTTGTTTATATTTTGCAACTTTTACGATATCATTTCACATACAACATTAATTTTGCAATGTAACTGTTTGACTGAGTAATACAAATAGTTGCACAATTCACAAACGTACACACATGTCGGAAAATTAAAATAATGGAATGAAAAAAAAACAAACAATTTTTGAAAAATCCATCGAATTCTTGACTATTCTCATAAAATCATGTTTGTATCTTTTTATGTTTACACACTCCGATTCAACACCAGCTGATGGTTGTAATAAAACCTAAATAAATAACAAAACAACATACAAGAACAACATTATAAAGCCTCGTTTGTCACAGTGAAAGTCGTTGTATTTGTCCTCCTGGCATTCTTTACCTTGGAATATTTCAAAGATGCTAATTCAGTTTCCCATGGTATCTTATTACATCAAATCATCTCAGTGCGTTAAGGCAGTGCATTTACATAATACCTCATTAGCAATGCTTTTCTTACTGACAAAATGACATAAATCTATGTAAAGTTTAATTGCGTTTCTAGCGTAATATTACGTAAGGACATTATTTAAGATTGATGTCGTAATTGCGTTATGAATTTAACTCGTCCACTTTGGATTGCATTGTCTAAATGACAGGCATTAAAGAGGAAAATAGTAAAACGATGAATAATGTTTACTGATGTAAATGGTTCGTCATCACGTAGACTAAACTGATTTAGCTTTATTTCGTCACTGCGTTAAACGTCAAAAAGTATATTTATAGATGTAATCGTTACACACCTTATCCAGAGCAAATCATCTTGACTTACGTGTGAAAGAATCATGTTTAACATACATATTAAGTATCACGAAAAGCAACATGCAATCTAGACTCAATACAAATAATAGTTTGGTCTTAAACAGTTTATGGTGTTATTGCTATCTTGGTCTCTAGGGATGTCCTTTTTACAGAATTTTAATAAAAATATTCCTTCAAGAATTAACAAAATCATTTATTTTTATCTTTCAAATCAATTTCCGATAAAGTCAATATTTTCCTTTGAATTAGATGAAACTTTACTGCTTACACAAACAAAATTAATGAAATAAAATCCCTGAAGGGTTAATAGATAATCGCTTAAGTGGGTCGCGATAAGACTAAAATAAATTTCTAGAAAAAGCAATTACAGTTATCAGGCAATATATCCCTTGAGAGTTTATTCTTATCTTTAAAAGGGTTATTGTATTTGTATATATTCTTTGTGGAAAAAGGTAATAAATAAAATAATAGTATGATCAATTCTAAAGACAAAAAATGTTAAAAACAGTTTGACATATTTCTGTTACATTTTACCCTACGCAATTACTTGTCGTTGTGATTTATGTAAAAAAACGATTTACAAATACATATATGAGAGCTATATGAAAAATATCAAGTTCTAAACAATATATGATAGCTTGAGGATAGACATTAAATCTCATTATGTACATTTTTTACGATATTGTATAGGCAGATGTTCTTTCATAAAAACGGTGAAAAATAGGTCAGTCTGTATTTTCTCTAGACAATTAAATCTGTTAAAACTGTAAGTTCATATTCGGAGTTCCATCCTCCAGTGTCTGTTAAAGAATAATATAATTTATTATGTTGCTTTAAAAAGATAAAGTAAATTGCAGCTTTGGGTTGAAACCGAAGATATTGATTCGAATACGTAACGGTCGGGCTATTCATGTCTTTATATTTCTTATTAGTTATAAACTATCCATAATAATTATATTATTAGCAGTAAAAAAAACTGTAATTTTGTACCCGGCAGTTGGCAACTATAATTATTGCTAACGTATAACAGCAACAATATAATATCCTTTCCGTCATGCATAAATGAAATTAAGAACAACATAAGATATTTCACTCTTGCAAGTAAAGTACAGAACATGTGATCCATTTCGTATATAGCATAATGGTAAAATAAATGAGAACAGGGATCAATAAGGCGAGAAGACAGCCCTTGTCATAACCCAGTCACACAAGCTGGGCATCCTGAAGGTACAGAACAAAAAAGGAAGATGATACAAGGTGAAAACGACAGGGACATGTGATAAGTAAAATAACCAGGACGAAAAGGGGCCGAAACGGGAATCATAGAGACAAAAAGTTAAATGAAGAAATCGCAGAAGGGGCAGAGCACAAAATGGGATAAAGGAGAATGGAGGAAATACTTGATTAGTCCTCAAAGGTAACTGAAAAATCTAAATCAGTTTATCAAAAAAAAATTTATTTGTTAAGATTACCTTTCAATTTGTTTGGGAGAATAGACACAGTCAAATAGTTTGCAATTTACGCGTATTCCAATACATTAAGTTATCTAATACTGCATAACTCGGCGTTTAACATGTTGCACACAATGTAACCGCTCCCAATCTTATTTCATAAAACTGACTTTACAAATAAATATCGACAAAATATATTGTTTTCAATGCAATTATAGTTCTTTTATATTCAGCTTTTTTAATTTAAAAACAACAAAGAATAAAGAATATAGTGCCAGTTACTAAGGGATTTATATATTCTAGAATCAATACAATAAGGATATTTGACATGTCAGCTTAAATCTACCAAGCGACGACACAGGAAGTTATTTTAATTAGTGTGAAAAATTACTGTTCTCTGGGAAAAAAATAAATCAGGTCTAATGACCTTTGTGCAGCCTTGAGTTAGATGAGTTGGTCAATTTCGAATTTGATCATGGTTTGATGACAGCTGACACAGTGATCCCTCTTTCATTTTACAAAAAAAACCGAAATTTTAAGTTTCCGTATGGTTGTACACATCCAACTCAAATTTAACATATAGATATAATTTAGGAATAAGCAATTTGAATTTTGTCGTGGTTCAATGATTTTGGACAAACTTATATTTTCTTAATGTTGAACTAATTTGAATTTTCAGTTTCAGCACTCATACTTTTGTGGAAATGTGTGTAGCCATTAATTTGGCAATATGCAATTTACAAAAGGTTAAGACTGAATAAATCAGTGCCTTTAACATTGTTTAAAAATGGTTTGTGTTAACATTGAAAAGTTTTTAGGGCTTTGAACTTAAAATGAAAAAACAATATTTGTGCAAACAAATTTGGAACTAAATATTATTACATCTGAAATGTTGGCTGCATGCAGGTGCATCCGTGACATGATGACACATTCTAGCTTTTCTCAGTTTCCTTGAGACAAAAGCATGCTTTCAGTTACTTGAGATGTATCAATAATGATTACATCAAAGGCTAAATGAAATAATCATGCACTTATGTCTGTAAGTATGTCTGCCCTAGGGGTCAGTTACTGAGTCAGATGACCGTGGATTGTTATCTTGCAAATTAATTTTATAGTTTCTTCAAATAAATCAGGCAAATTAAATATTGCAGGCTAAACTTTGAAAGGATTTTGAAATTTTTCATGTGAGAAAGCTATCTAACAAGCTTATGGAATATCGGTGGTTCCATACAGGTGCAAGTTAAGACTTGAACAAGTACAAAGACGGGATACTACAATACATATTTTAGGACATACGATTATGTATATATTGTTCTGAATGTCTAAAATATTTCATCGAACAATATTGGTACGCAAATGCATGGATTCCTTTTAACATCTTTTACATTGTTAATTTTATATCTAAACATTTAAATGAAAACGACAAAGCACATGTACAAGGGATTGAGAAAGTGCCTACTTACAACGAAATAGTCTAAACAGTGCGGAATGTGTTTTAGATTAACACCATAAAATGGATAAAATAAGAATCCCTAAAGAAAGACATACACAGCAAAATTGAAAATATTGCAGGCTCGGTTTGACTGAGCCTGTTCATGGATGACGGTACTGTCAAGTGCAAACTACCGTTAACGTCCCTAGCACCGGCTTAAGCAGAATTCAACATTTAACATGAACTGGCACAATTTGGAATATTTGAAGCATCCGCAGATGTTATCACAAGTTTATCTTGTTTATTGAAGCTTCAAACGAATTTTTGCAGCTATTCGCATATATGTATCTACAACTATTGGACATGATAAAGAAGGAAAGTCTTTAATATGCATTGCTGACTTATAAAAGCCTTGCCTGATGTACATCATTATCTTAACATCATCAGACACATTCAATATTTACCGGTAATTACGGAGTGCAATCACCAATCACGCCAGTATGTTTTTAATTTATATATTATGTTTCTATAAGTAACAAGTAATTTCGCCTACGACATTGTCAGTACATATGTCTACAAAAACGTCATCAAAATTGATATTTATTTCTGAAATATGCCAAACCTTTATATAAATGTACATGTGAAACATTTTTTTGATATAGCAGTGGATAATTGTAAAGTCTATCAGGCATGGACAACTAAAACGAACATCCTTTGCCATCATGCCCACTATTATCCATATTTATTGACTGTTTAGCAGTTATCGTATAGATTGTAAAAGTTTACATTATATTAGAATTAATTTAATACTTCAAAATAAAGAAAAACAACATCCATCAATTTCCTTCTAAAAATTATTTTATTCATACCTTTTCTCCTTTTTGTTTTAAAAAAGGACACAATTAAAGAGTTACTTCTTTCGGTAAAGTATTCGCGCCATAATTATATTGTACCCAAAAGGAACTTCTATAAACAAACAAAATGTCTAATCTGAAATGGAATGAGACAAATGTAGTGGTTATAATTAGCTTAAGAAAGCTTTCACAAAGATTCTTAGACTTAATATACAGAAGAACAATTTAATTAACGTTGTCTTAAAAATAAAATTACGGCCTCCGTGGTCGAGGGGTTAGAGTCGATGACTTCTAATCCAGGTACCTTTCTCGCGTGGGTTCGATCCCCGGGAGATGCTTTGGTAGTTTAGCGCGGAGGAAGGTTGTCTAGTACTGGTGTAACTCTCCAGGAACGATGGTTAGAAAAACTACCCGCCTATATGACTGAAATACTGTTGAAAAAGGCGTAAAATGAAACAAACAAACAAATTGTCTTAAAAATTGACCATGTCGTGAAGGCCTTTCGTGGCCTTTTCCCCAATGTTAAGGGTTCGTACCTGATTTGCCCTAATGTTTAAAATTTGTAAATATGTAAAATGCCTTATATACAGAAAAATAAAACAAAAACAAAAGACGATTTTGTTATAGAAAACTCAACCATGCAACACAAGTCTCTTTCTCTCTGCCGTTCCACTAGGGAAAGAGGGTCACGTTTACAATTCATTTCTGCAAAGAAGAACCTGCATTGAAACACAAATGCTAATCTGCAAAGGAATCAAACGAACGGTGATGTAACGGTCTTCTCAAGAATATGGTATACTTAAGACATTTTATAAAGAAAGAACACATCGTCTCTTCAAAATTGACTATATACCGGTACTCATTTCTAAAAAAGTGACTTCAGTCGGTACATTTTCTCGCATGATTCTCAAGATTTACCTGTTAGCAAAGTAGATAATATATACACGCACAAATACCCTTGAAAACCTATTTTTCTTAAATTTAATACTTTTAGTACCTATTGTCGGTTTGTGACTGAAAATTAAAACATATTTGTTTTAAGGATTTTAACAATTCAGCTATTCTGAACATTTTATTTCATAAACAGTATGCATGCATCAAAAATTGTGCTCTTAAAATATTGAATAAAGCAACTTAGTCATTCCATTCATTGGCACATGGCGTTCTAAATAGTTTGTAATCTTTTATATACTATTATTTTCTTTAAACCGACATGGCGAGACTGTTACAATTGCCACTGTTAAAATATTACAATCAGCACATTTTCAATTGTTATCTTATCAGTCAATAAAGTGTTTCACACAACACTATCTCTTCATTAATAAAAGTTATTCTTTCCGGAACCATTAATTCATTTAAAGCTTTGACTTTAAAGTGACAATATGCCCATTCAAAGTAAATGCTGGCTATAGTCCTATCTCCAGCTGCAATGCCACTTAAATATATTGCAAGTTTCTGGATTAAAGCTGTATTTGGTAAGTTCGAGCCTTGTGTTGTTAGACAACGAAAAGTGTCAAAAACACAAGTCTGTCTCAGATTTAAATACATTAAAAAATATTATTTAATAGATATTTCAAGTGTGTTGCGTCTCAGTTTTGTGAGAGCAATAGCATTCAATATAAGTAATTCGAGAAATATGATGAAATACACGAACATACACCATACTTTAGACACATTCAAAACAACGTTTTAAGTTACACCTAATTTTAGATTACAGACATTTAACATACGGATTTATTTAAAGCAATTTAGCAAGTTTCACCAATATATTTCATTGCTCTGATGGGATGTTTTAAATCAGACCTTTTTTCGATTTAATTAACGTAGAAAATTGATTCCCTTTCATAAGCGAATAAAGTATGAAACATAATCTAAGGTGTTTATGTTCTTAATCATACTCTGAAGAATTTCTTCTCTAAAGTTAAACAAACATTGAAAGAAATCTTATTATTTAGTACTCCCTTTTGAATAATGGCATTAATTTATTTTGTTTAAGAGTTAATTGTATATCTTTCTCTTTTATCTCATATATTCATTTTTATCTTGATTTTTAATTTCTCCTTATTTTATTACATTAATGGCTCCCTTTGGACACATATATATTTACCAAGTTTTAGCTGTATCCAAATAAGTGATGCATATAATTAAATCGTAGCTCCCTTCGGAAATAATTAAGAACATATAATTTATATTGTCAACAGAAATAGGAAGAACGATTTACCGATGCTTGAACCCACCAATAAGGCAATACGTCTATAAACTGAAAAAAAAAATAAAAAAAAAATAGAAAAAACAAACAAATTGAAATTAATCCAATCTCGTCAATAGACTTATGATGCTAAGTTAAATACTGAACATCTAAAAAGTGTTTCCTTTTTTTATACATGAATATATGAAAGGAAAAATGAACACGCCTGATAAATGATAGAGCTCCCTCTTTCTCAGGTATACAGTAAATCGCTCTATCTCTACGTCCGAGCTAGTGCATGTCGCTTAAATCAAGTGTCAGTTCCTCTACTTGTAATAGAGTTGGTTAGTGAACAGCATGGATCCTGATCAGCATACGCTTGCTGAGACATTGTACTTTACACATCATTAAAAACATTTCCATGAAATATTTATTTATCAAGATTATTCGTGAGAATTTCGATTGGACCAATAAGCAAAACTACAGTACTGGCGTCTTGATATATAGATCATCTAAAACTGACACACATTTACTATGTTTATGTTTTGGAAGTTCTGTACAAAAAGTTAAAGTCTTAACGTGTATCTTTAAGTTTAGTTCTTAATGTAAAGTGGCAAAAGTAATAAGATATGTACATGTATAAACTAAAAGAATAGTGAATGAGCACAGGTTCAGTACTTCATTAAATACTACACAAATATAGATAATACAGTATGCTGTTTATCACAAAGCTGTGTACAATGAAAAACAATCGATTTGATAACAATTTGAACGCTGTAAATGTTAAAGTTTTATTATGCAAATTACGTCATGATATACATATGTATAGTAATTTATAAAAATGTTGTGTAGTGATATATGTTATGAATAAAATATGCACAAACAATCAGATACTTTGTAGGTAACCATAGAGCTATCTCCTTGCCGACATTACTATCTCCTTGCCGACAGTACTTCCTCCTTCACAACAAAACTGTCTCCAGGAACAAATATCTTATATTTTCTTTATTAACTAATGTTTTGATATAAATCTTATTTTATTTCTAGACCTGGAATCTACTTGAAACGTATTTGTTTTGAACTGAATCGATGTTAACATAAAAATTGGAGGGAAAATGATCTGTTTCATGATGGAACGGTCCATTTCAACTGGGAAACGACGCATCACATACATTTTTAACACAATTTTAACAACTTTACGTTTTCTGGAAACTTTAATCAAATCAACATCGCATAGCATTCTCCGAGTTTTGATATTTGGTGTAGAATTTACAAAATACATGTATATAAAAAAACTAAAAACACTTGACACTTGATTTTAGCAACATGCACTAGCTAGGAAGTATCGATAGAGCTGTTTACCGAATACCCCCAAAAGAGCTAGCTCTATCATTTACCAGGCGTGAATGAAGCTCCCAACAGCAAGAGGGAATATATTCACAAGTGTGATACATGTACTATACATTACAGATTCGGATTTCAGTACCTTATTCAAAGATTTCATAGCACTTTTAAATTTTTCAGATTTCAGGTTTTTTAACTTTTTCCTACAGTAATGTAACTGAAATTGTACGAGATTTTAACGAGTATCAATGGAAATCTTATTTAGGTTTTCAAACACGGAAAGACTTTTCGTTCTCCTTTATAGTTATGTTATTTTTTCCTAATGTTTTGACGTCGTTAACAATGTTCAATAACTTTATCAACAGTGACTTCGTATTGCCTATCGTTGACGAAAAGGTAAAAAATATTACTCGATTAAGGCGATAGTCACCAATAACGGCATGAAATCTGACAAAAGATATACAACGGACAAAAGTTAAGTGCTTGTGTTGTTTAAATGCTGTAACCATTTGGACTTTTAAAACAAATACCGGTATAAAGAACGATAACATTATAATTATAGAAACAAATACCAAACATTTTAAACATATGCACTTTTGTAATAAATATAAAATGCTTACTTACTTGAACTATTGACACAAATATAATTTCACAATATGTTTTGTTATACATGCGTGAAAGAGTACTCGTGACAATTTGGAGTGTCATTTGAAGTCGGCGATAAGAATGGCGTTACAATAACTTCAGGTGTGTGAGATTTTTGCGGGAGTAATTATTCAATGGTCAAAACGGGCACACACATGTCTTTGTTTAAAGCATCATTAGACGATTTTTATTACAGATAAAATGTTATTTCCCTGTATTACATAATATGACACAATTTTTATTGTACACTTCCTTTGAATAACTGGATTGGTCAGGCGGCAAGTGTCGCGAACGTGTGTTCAACCGGGACCTTTAAAAATCATGATGAAGTTTATCAGTTACGCTTATTAAAATGGTAATTTATGTAACTTTTAAATATACCGATCAATGTTTATGGATATTAAGGAGAGAAAAACTGTGTGACGTGCATTATTAAAAATAACATGTATTACGAGGAAGCGGATAAAATGTGTGTTTTATCTTTTCCAAACAACCAATCTTAACTTCTCAAGATTTTGGGAAAAAAATAATTAAGTTTTTTAAATCTATTTATATAACTTATTTTTTTCTGTTTGCATGACAGGCAAATCGGATTAAGGATATAATCAGGTATATTGAACACAAAAATGCATTATCCACTGTTCTGATTTTTTTCAGGCTAGTCATGTAAACTAACTCCCACAAGAAGTGGACTTTTACAAGTTTTCTTTCAATCAATATCTGATTTAATTTCTTCTGCAGCAACGCAGTAGAGGACAACCATTTTATTTATTTCTTATTAGGAGATTATTAAAACACAGATAATGCTTTAATAATGAATTTGTTTCTTAATTCCTTGCTACTTAACGAGATTTCTTTGACACATGAAGCCATGTTTGACCTTTAAATCTAATTCATAATATATCTTATTTTAAATTTGACTCCAAAGAATAAGACAAAAATCAAAATTTATTTATCAAGAAAGTGTTATTTGAACACAGAAGATACATGGATATACGTAGAATCGAACTATAATAATTATATAATAAAATTGTAAATGAAATTATACAATATAAGACAAAACTGCTGTTTCATTTCGCTCAAGGTACAATTAACATCTAATGTATAATATACGTTAGAACAAATAACCCATGCGTATATATCGTGTTTCCAAAGGGGTCCAGTTACAGAAATAGTAATAAAAGCAAATAATTAAATCCGAACATTTAAGAATATAACCCACGCAATTTTAAGATTGTATTAAATATACCGAGGTTTGGTTTCATCTCTTTCAAAATTTGGTATTTTGAGTTTTCTATTTGATGCTTTGTCAGAAACACATTTTTGTTGTTTGAATAAATATAACAACTTCGCAGTGTAAGTTAAGAATACTTTTGATAGGTTTTACCAATGTGGGTGCATTTTTGGTTTTTATTGTTGTTTGTTATCTTTAATGTACTTTATCGGTTTTAAAACAATGTAGATTCATTATTACATATTGCCTACTTACAACTTATAATCATATAGGGAATAGTGCATAATTATACCAATTTGGAATATTTCAAGAACTTTCCAAAATATGACGTTTAAATTTTGCACTTACATTACACTGAAGTCATATAATTTTATTTCAAATATCGGAGATATCAAATATTGTGTTGCAATTTGATGCAAACGTAAACAAATTATTTTTCAAGAAAATTAAATTTAAAATGAGCCCCCACGTGTAAAGCCGGTGTATTTATTATCTATGCATTATTTATTTTCCGTTTATGTACACAAGCGTGCAAAGTGTTAATTCCATGGTATAGTTTGTTAAATATTTTAAAACTTTTTAAGTTACATGGTAAGTGGCTAACAAATGTTTCTTTATCACGGGTCATTTCTTTCTTCAATACTCTGCTAAATACTCTCATGTACTTGCACAACCCTTAACACATAACGAGGGGTATCTTTATAAAAACAATGCTGAAAATAAACTAAAGATTAAAACGTATTACAATTGACATAAGATATGTTTCAAAACTGTCAAATTTACTGTTTTAAATGAAGAATGTCAATAGATTTATAAAATTCTAGATACATGTATAAATTTTTATTGTATTTTGTTAATCTCTTAGAAAAAGTCAACAATTGTATGTTGGATAGGAAGGCTTCATAAAGAACAATAAAAATGAAAACAATTTGAACGTGAATCCCAAAATCAAACTCTATACTTATCATAGCACTACGAGTTGAGATAAGTAAAGTAGATTATAACTGACGTTGTCGTGAAGGTCATCTAATACTCTACATCGCGATGTATATTTTAACAGGAACCATTTATGTTACAAATTAACTTTTACATTAATTTGTGAAGTTGGTCAATATAATTATTTATATTATTAGTAACAACTAATGACTTGTATTCCTTCCGGACGTAATTTAAACACATTTTCAAAATAATCTTGCTGTGTTTTGTCATTGTCTGGCATTAAAAATTTTAGTCCTTGCATAAAAAGTTTAACAACTAGAAAATATTACGTTGCAAATCTTGCAGACCAGGGACAAGCGTTTCTAATGTTGAGATTTAAAGGAAAATGTGTCATTAACCCCACAAAAATAGAAACGCAGATTCTGTATTTTCTCTAAAATACCACTTTTAATTCATGTCGTTAACTTAACATAAAAATGCATTAAAGCTTATGTACATATCTAAAACATTCAAGGACTAGCATTTTGGCCTGCATTTGTGGACAATTTCATATCAATATACATTTTTGCATTCGAAACAGAATAAGATGCATATGTAAAACAAGTATCGGTGGCGTATGATTCAACTCACAACCTTCAGTTTACAGGCACATATAAAGAATTAAATCTCTCTTGTATTGAAAACGATCTTATTAAATTAAACAATTCCAAATGTGATATAAGATAATACATATGGTACGAATTAGAGCATCTGAATAATACAAAAAAAACTTCCAATTCTTTTAGAAAAAATCTAATTAACATTCATTTAATGTCATTTATTAGATTAACGTTAGATACGTGTCGTTCCGAGTAAGTCATTATATAGACTTCCTTTGCCTTGAACCATTGTCTGAGAAATAATTAGAAACAAGATGTGGTCACAATATATAATTACGCCTCTTAATTCAGTTAATGCCAGTGCAATACCTAAGGAAACAAAGAGGTAAAATGGTTCTATATCTTATACATTAATATGGCTGCTGTTTTACTTTTCTTTAATAGAAGTTCCTTTTTCGACCAGATAGTTATTCTTTTAGCAGCATTTTTTTAACGATAAGCATCATTTCCTTATTCCAAACAACAAATACAATTTATGTTAACGACAGAGTTGTTGCATCACATTGGTTAAACTTTAGCCTGATATCGGCTATTGGAATATAGAAAGGTGCATTTAAAGGCCAGATATTCTATTAACATATATTCTATTAGTTCTTTACGCACTCGTTGGCGATTTGTTGATGAGCCATCTTTTAATTCGGTTTTGTAAGTAGTACATATATAATAGTGATTTTTTTTTAAAATTTGCTTGAAAGTTGCTTGGAAACATAACTCAGTTTACATGTTTTAATAACAACTTATTCATATTCAGTGCTAAATACTTGCGATGATAAACCTCGTATGTGATTTACATTATACATTATTAAACTATTTTTAACACAAGCTATCTCTTTCTAAAGAAGAATATATTTAGCATAATGTGCCTGATGGCATTTAGCATTGTAAGATTAAATACGATTTGACATTTTTGGACTGTATCGTCGTTAATCTACTTTCTCTTAAAATACATGTAAAAGAAAATGAATACAAAGTTAAAGAAGCGAGGCCAGGTTAACAGAACCCAACCATCGATACACCCCAGCCACAACAACAGGACAACCATTACGAGGCACCGAACCTCAAACAATAGAGGACATAATTGTGGTATAAGGAGGGAATAATACTTGATTAAGATCTGTACGTAATTGATAGAGTATATCTTTCATAGAAAAACAGGTTTTAAAAAACCCATTTAAATCGCTTGTCTTTTCTTTTAAACGGAATAGTTATGATAAAACTAGTTTCAATAAATGTTTGTAAAGCTATTTGCATATCAATTAGTTGGCATTTTACATTTAACAAATTGAATAAGAAATGTAAATGACTGGCTCGCAGTCTACGAAATAATTGTTCACACATTTTATTACGTCTAAGTACCATCTTCTCATAACAAACTTTGCTATAATTTTCTTCATTTAGTTTAGTAAACTTGGCAACAAGTATTTGCTGAAGTCTATGTGTCTCATCACGGAAGGCAAAGGTGAATTGTTAAGTGTACGAAGGATAAGAATAGTGCAATATTTGCAACAACAATGTTTGACGTGATATGAGTCTTGACATGCTAGCATTCAAGGGATTGCCATATAATTTAAAATATCTAATGTACGAAGGATAATTATGTTACAAAATTTGTAACAAAAACACGTAAATATGTGTCTTTACATGCAAACATTCAAGGGAGTGCCATACAATTTTAAATAAGATAGAAATTGTTTGAAATTATATTAATGTTCGAGTCATATTCTTTAAACTGTTACGCTTTGCAATTCAATAGGTAGGGGCTTTATTGATACCTTTCGCTTTTGTCAAACCATTTATAGAAGTATAGAAGGAAATACATTTTACAACAGAAACAGTCTTTGCTTCCTAGGTAATCAGTAGTATAGCTTCTGCACGTGCTTTAAATACAACAAACCAAAAGTGGAATGAGTCGATAACATTACCTTTCAAAAACTCTGTTGTAAAAAGTAATAGTTTTTCAAATAAAAATGAGCTTTATAATAAAAAAACTATTCTTGTTAATGGACAATAAAAGTAAGCTAAGTAAGCAAATAAGTAAAGAAACAGCCACATCTTTGTCTCGCTATTAATGATTCAAGTTGTTTTTTGTATCTTTTTGTCCTATATCATATTTATCATATATATTAGTGTTATTCAATTTCCCTTCAGACATTGAAATCGATCTTTGAATCATTATTCAGGCGATATAACATGTAACATAATCCTCGTCAGATGGGTGCATCAATTGCTTTATAATCAATATTCCTTTACAATGAAGATTTATTTCAGTTAGACTATTAGATGATACTGACCTATTTTATTTATTCGGAATGCAATTTATAAATAACCATAATAATTCAGTGAAAAGATACAAGGTCGAAAATGTTAAAGGAAGCCAAATAGAGATATTCAGTCTAGTAGCCTAATTGTGACATTATTCCATTAGATTACAACGCAGGCGGCTATTGAACGGAAGTGATTGCAACAGGCTATCGTCTTCTTACCCGAATGGTGACCTTTGCAAAACACTCCTCTTCAAAATGTCAAATATCAAAATGGAAAACCTATTTAGCATAATCGCTGATGTTTCTGGCACTTTATTTAAAGCTGACTAAGATCATGATTGAAACAACATTAATTATGTTAAATATACTATAAATTGTGCTTCAATAGTAATAATAATTAACTTGTCTACAAATATACGATTGTCTAAAACAGGCGCTATATACACAATAATTATCTCAACAAAGTTTTTGGTCACATCATTTTATAAGAATGTCAACTTTGCTTAACATGTTTGTACTTACTTAGAAATCTTTATGAAGAAAAAAATATTCTTTGATTTTCACTCTAGAATAAGGCGCTTGCGTAGGAGAAAATAAAGGTTATTTCCATAACAACACAAAACAGGAGTGCTTTTTCGTTATAATTATAATGGATTTCATCTCGCTCAAACCTCTTCAATTAGGTACTGATGCTATTTGTTTACTTTGTATGGAAATTCAAGCAAATCAGCAGTCAACAAGGTTTGGCCATCAAACTAACACAGAGAAGGTTAGCGGTTCTACTCAGTTATCTCGTTTGCCTAAATATTAAAGACAGAGGCGACTCGTCATTAAAGTACGAATATCAGCATGCTTCTTTGCCTTTTTATTTTCGAATTTTTAATACCATGTAACACTAAAATGCTATCATTTTTATGTGGAATTGTTAATATTTATTTCATTCTCGATTCCCAGATGCAATAAGAAGTAATTCATAAGTATTTTAGCGGTATCATCGTTTTCTTATTTAGGGTTTTGGAAATTAGTACAGTCAAAGTGGTTAGGTATTTAGTATAGAAGTCAAAATACTACAATGACTTTGTTTACTTTTTGCTATTTCTATGAAATATTATCGAACATTCAGTGCTACTGTCCTCATTTGTTAACCATGAAGCATTCTCTAAATCCATCATTGAAATAGTATCGACATGTAAGAAGAGACAGTGTAGCTACATAGCTACATGTATAAAAGTACAGCAGTTTTACATTTGATACCGTATTATAATTATTCAGTTTACTGTAATATTGAAACATCAAGATCAATATGATGTTGAAATAGACTAACACGAAAATGGTATAATACGTGATGACTATCATTTATAAACAAATAGAACACACTTATACAAACGTTTTATTCTTTATGCTCTTATAGAGTCATTTTATAATTCATTGGCTTTGAACAATGCAAATAAAGAAAACAGACTTATTCAATGACATATCCTTGAACACCTACGCATAATAAATTTATTAAATTTAAGTTCAACTGATGACATTGTATACAATTAGACGGCATTGTATTCAGACTGAAATAGCTTTAAGTGTTATCGACTTTCAGCGAATTTTTGCCTGTGACCTACGATTAATTATCTTTTAACAACAAAATGATCTTCAAACTGATTTAAGATAGAAAGCAATTAACAACTTAACACCCACAGTGGCACTTTTCTTGTTCCTCCGCTTTCCTCGTAGAACATGATAGCATACGGGTTTGTTGGAAATACGGTGTTATTTGAGACATTTCACTTACTTATATTAGACGATAAATTGTAATAAGTGCAAATGTTATATTACAATCTAAATTGTACGAAATATTACATAGTTATAATATGTCAAATTCTACATGCTTAATAACATTTTGTTTGCCGAAAGAAAACCTTTTTAATATTGTTTTATCAATCATAAAATTGGCATGAAATCATCACTGCAATTGCTATTAGATACTTTATAAAAATAAATTCTTTTTAAGTTATTTATTTATAAACTTTAAAATGTGTGTAAGAAATAACATATAAGGATGATTAATTTACGATATATTTCTATGCGATAATAATTGTCAAATAATATTTGGGATATGCATGCTCCTTTTGTTACTTTTGCGAATGTTTTAACCCTCAATACATTTATTAAGTAAAGTATATTATCATGTTTCTATGTTTAATGTTTACTAAGTACATGCCTTGGACAGTAACACGACTCTTTCGGCGAACTCAATAATATGATTTTAACTATGCCTTTTTGTTGTTTGTTTTGTTTGTTCAACAACATTATTGTTTGTTTCCCTATCATCATCGCGGGGCTTTTCTAGTTTTGAAAAGCTAACACATCCTTGAAGTCAATCGTGTAATTTTGCAACCATTCTATTCAATTTTTATACAAAAAAAAATCGTTATTAAGCTCCCGAAATTGACCAGTTAAACATGCGAGCTATAATTATGGCACACGGTATAGGGCTTCTTCATAAAAAAATTTATTAGTGTCTATAATTACTTCCTCTGACCGTCATCTATTTCCGAAACATAGTAATGACAATTTACTGCAGTTATATGTCTCAGTTACTCAGTTACTATGAGAAATGGTTTTCTTATCCTACCATGAATATAGGGTAAAATCCGGATGACCCTTTTTTATAAGGATGTTTCAAAGCTTTATTCTCTTCCTATGAATTAGAGAACTAGTATTGAAGAAAGTCACGGTTGTCGACGCCTTTACGACCATAGGTTTTGTACGACAATTTTTCTAATTCCTACTTGCTTAAGATTATAAAAAGAATTTGGCATTTGGGAAATTGTAAATTGCAAAAGCTAATAACATATTTTTCCATGTAAATACCATATTTAAATAGCAGCATATAAGGTCTAACTTTTGGATTTCTTTCGTAAAACTATTATAATAAATTTTAGTTTTATTTTAATTAGTAAGTATAAACTAAAGTACAGTAAATAATAAACTTTTTCTTAGACATTAATCATATTTGGTCCATGTTACAAAGTCATTGATTGAATTATATCGGGTCAGTGCAAGGATTATGTCTTCCGTCTATGTAGTGAAAATGCCATTGAGTCTATGTATGATCAAATTTTTGCGAATTGAGTCGACATACATGTTTGTTTAAAATTTATTAAAAGTTTACAGAAATGTAATAAAAATAAATATTAAATTTTGTAGGAAATATTAAAACAATGGATAAAGATGCAACTATAATAATATACATGTATGTTTTCGGTTTAAAAGAACATAAACAACCAAACAATTATATGATTACATTATCATCGTTAAAGGTTGTATGTTTAATTTACTAACAAATTGTACCAGGTTGTTGATCTTGTTTTCAAAATAATTTCAGGTATTATTATTGCTGGGGTCGTACATTTTTTCATTAAAACAGTTTTGACTTTTAATCTCCATGATGCTTCTTTCGAAATTATTTGTCGATCTAAGGGTATACAGAAGAAAGCAATTACCGATCGACTAATACCATGACACGCGGACCACTCAAGGACATTGTTGATTGCGTCAGGGCTTTTGACCTTAGTTTGCTACAAAGAAGATCTTTCAAATGTATAGAAATTCGAATCCGCAATGGCATCAGGCAAAGAGAGATTTAAAAGGTTGGCTGGTGAAATGAAGAAATACATACTTTATTTACAGCAAGAGAAAATTACGGTTTGTTAAATAATATGATGGTGTATTATTTTCTACATATTCAGAGGATGTACGGAATCGTAGTACATTTTTTTCAAGTACACAGAGGGTATACATAATCGTTTCTCCGGTATACAAACCGGATATACGGAATTTAATTTTCTAGCTCTACAGAGGGTATACGGAACTGTGTTTTCGAGATATAAATGGCACGGACGGTATCAAATGCACGCATGAACATATTATTGACACGTACAAATGACTGCAATATCGGCCTGTACATGCTTTGTTATACATTGTGAATGAGGACTGTATATTCATATGTATAAGGTTTTAGAACAAGCTTTAAACCAAATTAAATCACTTTTAAGTAAACAGTCTTTTTAAATAAATTCATAAACATATCAATAATATTTATACTTATATCAACAAAATAACTATGACTACGCTACAACTGTCAAATACCGTAATTGAATTTAAAGCGATTCCGTATGTAAATGCACCGTGTATCCTATGTATATGCAGAAAATACAAACGTCTATATTTCAAGTGTATTTCAAAAATACAATTTTGAATATCTACTGTAAATCTATATTATACAGTACTAGGAAAAAAATTGATAATATCCGTATACGAGATTTAGTTATCTGCATAATACAAAATAGCGAACAAATATACATACAAATGCAGAAATCCGTTCACGCCTGCTCAATTTACGGTATTCCCGCATTCGTGTGCCCAGCCCCCCCCCCTCCCCTATACGGACTCGTATACTTCGTCCGTATTTTATACAAATACTTCCCGTATACGCTCGTATATGTTGAAAATACAGGACAGTATTATACCCGTATATTAGTGTCTTTTAAATTTCGCTGATTTTATGGTGGAGAATAGATTAATACATTAAAAACATTAAAACATTTTTGTTTTGTCTACATCTAAATTCAGAGTAGTCTAATCCGATATAGTATTACCCTTGGCACGTTACACGATCAGTAATCCGCACAAGCTTATTTTAAAAACTAATTAAGCAATACAATTATTTAATATCAAAAAGTCTTTGCAAATCATAGCCGTTTTATATCTTAACATTTATTTTCAAGCAGTATTTATCTTATTTCTAATTTGACCTTTTAATGTAGTTTAAATTAAATCGTCTATAGCACTGCAGTGAACATTTATTTCTTTTCATCCTAGCATTATCCTAAAATAAAGACAAACATAATAGTTTTATTATAAACCTAATGCTACAAAAATAAAAGAGCATTGAGACAGCTTTTACTAATTGAAATACAAAAAAAAAGATATTAACTTTTAAATTATTAAAGTAACGATCAAGCATTCTTGAAAAAATCCGTGGTTCCGGGAAATTAAAGAAATTAGAAGCATGGCGATAACCAAGAGCAGAAAGTTAAAGTTGTCAAAATGTCACTGAATATATTTTTTAAACATGGTAATAAGATTGTTTCTTCCTAAAACATTGTATAAAATACACATGAAGTCATTGATATAATTGTCATATAACTTTTTTAATAGATTTAACTGTGTCACTTTAATGAATACATTTCATTTCCTTCAATTACATGTATGAAGAGCAGAATATAAATATACATGTATATATATTTATATTATACAAACAGTAGTTAAAGCTATTTCGATTCAAAAATATTCATAATTGTTTATATTATAATTTTAATATACAATTTGTCTATTACAAGTAAAAACTTAAACGAAACTGAAAGAAACAAGAAATGATTATATTACATTTTAATATTATTACACAGAGAACATGGCAATTAAACAACGATGAAATTGAGTTTTAATTGTGCTGCTTCAGACCAAAATGAGTAGAAGTAATAACATCATCTCATTTTAGAGCATACGGGTTACAGAAAATGCAAAACTTGCTGAAAATTGTTTCTTGTTTTTTTGTTGTTGTTTCTTTCCAAATTGTGATTTTAATGTGTCAATGAGCTTATTAATTTTACTTTTAAGAATGATTCTCTGTTTAGTTTGTTTGGTTTAATGTCGAACCAACAGCTGGTAAAACGCCGAAACAGGAAAGATGTGTTTTGCTAACTTCAGGTGTATCAAACTCCAAAGCAACAAAAAATGTCAAAATAACGTCACATGATTGAGGTGACACCCTTTTAGTCAACTTCTGAAATCATGCAGGTATATTATATTAGTATATCTAAACATGTATGCATATTTTGGCCGTGGTAGTACTTTGCTGTTCCTTTATTATTATGAAAATTATCGAATTGATAAAACAATAAAATCGTCAACCATTATAATTTAAAGTCTGCATACAAATCGAGCAGCGAAGCGAAACATCAAAAATTCAAGCCATTATTCTAATGTGTGCCGGATGAGGTGGGTCAGTATGAAATTTAATTTGAAGTATATTTTCTAGTTTAACACATGATTGCTTTGTTTGTGTGAACTATGATATACCTTAAAGCATCTGCGTTCAAATGATTCCAAAATCATTTGTGATGTCAACGGACATTTAAAAATACCTAACACGAGTAAATTCATGTTAAATATTGGTGATAAACGTGCTAACATACGGACTTACATAACAGCTTGAACAAAACTGGGACATCTGTTAATAATGTATTTAGTAATATTAATGAAAGCAATGAAGTATCTTATGCAATTATTCCAAGGTGGATCCATAATCAACAAAAAAGGACACAAGTCAATTAAGCCCGTATGTCTGGTAGAAAACGTTCAATTGTAACTGACAAACCATTCATTTAGTCAAATTTACCAATGATAAATATGCCAGACTTTCACTTAACCAGATAGCCAATATCGCAGTAATATCAAAATGCTCAGCTTAAAAGATTCTACAGACTCACTTGAAGGTATGCGAATAACCAATCTCATTAAAATCAGATCATCGTTTTCGCTCCGTTTCTCTTCGCCACGAGCAAATGGTAGTGGAGCGACAGTTAGGATATGATTTGAATGACATTGGCGATAGATAGCCTATATGCTAACATTTGAACTGAAGGAAGAGTGCGTTCAATGTGCCCGATAATTACCGAAAACGTTGTCATCGCTTTTTTAGTATTGTGTCTGGTGATGAAAGATGGTTTCACTACTTTTTGCCACTTCGCAAGTGTAACAATAAGATTGGACCACCACAAATGCAACAAACTTAGATATTTAATAAAGAGGTATATAATTGTCAAACAATATCTATACCGTTATGTTGTTATCATTTCTCATGACGTAAAGTACTTGATTATCTAATCTGGAATACTTTAGATACAATAATCTTTTACGGTTTTAATGCATGTCTCCAAGATATGAGCTGCTTAATTGTCACATTAAATTCTGTGATAAGAAAAAACATATGCTAGGTATACTTTAATGTTACATTTTAATACGTAATACCGGAAGAATAAACGTTCGCGTAGGAGGATTATTAAAATGAAATGTTCTATTCATATAGTCATACATAATTCCATTTTGAGATAATTAACACACTGGATACCGCTTACGCAAGAAAAGCATTAATGTGTCTAACAGTCATTCGTCACGCGTTCATTAGCCACGTATGCTTTAGAATATTTTCAACATTTCTACATGTACTTTACATATCTATACACTACAGTTATTGCACAGTAGCTACATTGTATAACAAATACATTTTCAAATTATCAGTACATTATTACAATCGTACAACAACAATCAGGAAACATAAAAGCCACATTCGAACATCGGTAAGGCGTCCGGCGGGGAGAAAATACAACGAGCACAAGGATTGTCATCTTAAAAAAAAATGTTGTTTTAAATCGTGACAGAAATATATGACATTGACATTTTCAAATGGCATAAAAGATTGATATATTAAAAAGTTAAATTACACATTGATTTTACTTAAATATTTTTTAATCATAGATGGATCTCAGTGAAAATAATGTCAACATTTAAGGACATTTTGTATCTTAAATGAAAGTCCAGTTCAGGTATTAGAATCATGCTGAGCCGACAGATAGAGTACCCACATTAAAAAGAAACATAAAAGAATGAGGGAGACCATTTAATGAGACAAAATTTATACTTTCTGCGTTAAAGTTGCATGTCTCCAGGGGAGCCAGAATGTGTTAAAATCAATCTTGAGAAAACTGTACTCAGTATTTATGACACATGTTATTTGCAATTAATTATTGATTTTGCGGTGTATTTATCACCATATTTCTACTGCGTGACTAATGCTGTGATGTTAATGTTTTAATCTTTAAGCTCACATGTGCATAATGGGCTCAAGGTAAGCAATTGCGATATCTCTGTGTCCGGCGTCCGTGGTAAACATTTTCTGGTGTACTGAACGAAATGGCCCATAGATGAACATCGTTAATATCAAAACTGTGCATAGTGCAAATGATTGAAGTTATTAATTAATTGCATTTTGTTTTGCTTGGCCCTTTCTTTAGGCGGCACGAAGAGTCACCTGATTAAAACAACCAATATTCCATAGGCTAGCTTGATAGCTTCCCTTAACCACTTGACTGTCACCGTTGAAGGTTCAAATTCTGCTTTTGATTCTGTCATTTGAGAAAGCTATGCAACTAGCAAACAGAACGTCAGTGGTTCTACTCGGATGCCCGTGTGTCCCTGAAAATGTAAAAATGTACCGAAGGCACATCAAGTCTTTTTCTACCAGGAAAGCTGGAACATCGCCAAATGACCAATTCTGTGTTGGTGTTACGAAAAGTCCCAAGCAAAATAGCCCTCTTCCGCCACGAAACCTTAATATATGCTTATCCAATGATCTCGTTTGACAGGATATTGGCTGCGTTAATATTGTATTCGAATAAGACGGAATTGATTGTAGTTCAAAAGTTCATATACAATTTAGGTGAAATATATGAAATTAAGATGATATACTATTTTTATAACAATGTTTTATTAATAAATGATCTGCAACATGTGTTTCGTTTTTGTTTTTTTTTTAAACTTAATTTCACTAGAGTGTCATTGCATGCAAGGAAAGCATAACACTGATGGTTTGTTTGATATATATATCAAGCATTGTTATTATCATGTCGTTAAAAAGACAAATTAGATTTAGACATATTAACTTGTACTGAGACAAATGTTAAAGTGAGTTGGTCTATACTGAAATGAATGTACGTTATACATGTACCATAAATAATTATGTTTCTATATAGTAAATATCATAGATTATCAGAACAATTAATCATTCATCGTGTAAATATTTATATTATAAACCATTTAGTAACCGATCAAGAAACAATTTGTAGAAATATTCAGATGATTCAGTTCAATTGCTTATGTTAATATTTGAAATATGTATTAAAATGTGATCATCGTAGACCAATTCACTTTAAAGATAAATACATGATTATGCTAAAGTTTCATATATGAAAACATAGATGACTGCAACATTTAATGAAATTAATTATTTGTGTATATATATAGTCAAATTATATATTTTGTGTTTCAAACTTTACACACAACAGTATTTATATGTACATGTTATACACAATATGCATACACGGGGTTATTAAAACAACTTGTAGTTTTTGTTTGCAATTTATTTGTTTGTTGAGAAAACAGACTATCGCGATAAAGTGCACCTTCCATACATAGTTTGGAAATCCTTTGTGTTAAATATTACATTTTCAGTAAGAATTATTTTCATTTACAAGATTATAAGATTTATATGCAATTGAATTCATTTATCTTGTTCAATGTTTTGTTCAAGAAGAACTTAGTTAGAAATTATTATGTACCAAATGATAATTTTAATTGATTTTATCAATATTTGAAATAGTTATGGAAATGTGCTGACTGTAGACCAATCAACTTTAAATAATGCTCCAATTTTATATTTGAAATTGTACATCGTCTCATTAAATGTAGATGTCATCTTTTGACATGTAATAAAATCAACGAGGAGACATGGTTAAAATTAAAAATTGGAATCATTTTATTTATATAATATAAAACCCGATAATAAATTGTTAAATTGTCGGCGTAAATCATGCATTCATTCTGACCAAATTTCGGGGAAATAGTTCAATCATATATTTTCTAAAACTGTAACCTTTAAGACCGACAGTGAAATGGTGTAATGTTTCAATGGTTAACATGGTTTCCTGAGACTTTCATTACTAGAGTTCCTACTTTATATTTGTAGCCTATAATGTAAGGTTGTTATGTCATGAAATCGGTAATGGTCGCACATTTTCTGAGATTTTGATATTAGTATCATAGCTTTGAAAACCATTTTTGTACGATATTAAAAATATCATCGTTACTTCACTGACTGTTTTGGTATGAGTGTATACCCTTTGGGTAAAGGTTACATTATGTGGCATAATAAACCAGTTATTATCAATTTTTAGCTGATAAAAAATGCAAAGTTTGATATAACGTTTGTGAAAATAAGTAAACAATGCACTGAAACCTATTTTAAATAGTTAACCATTCAGACTGGAACTTAAATCAGCGTTATTTTTAAAAGAAAGAAACTGCACTGCACCACGATGTATTGGATTGCCTTATTAACAGTTTTTTGAAGAACAAATTGAATTTGATCTGACACATTGAACATTTTAAACGTCTGGAGAAAAGATGTATATTCTTTACA
The DNA here is from genome assembly GCF_026571515.1 of Ruditapes philippinarum. NCBI lineage: Eukaryota > Metazoa > Mollusca > Bivalvia > Venerida > Veneridae > Ruditapes > Ruditapes philippinarum. The sequence goes on from NW_026855585.1 coordinate 82,263, forward strand.
TACTGTAATTATCTGGAAAATATGGTAGGAATTCTGTACAAGTTTGTATTATGTTACAGCTCATTAATTTCAAGGAATTGAAATCCACTTCCTTGACACCCCCAAACTACAGCATCTAATAATTTGGCACATGTAACACATGTGATTATTACATTTATTCCAATTTAAGTGAAATTCACTTAAGTTTCTTTCAGATAATTAGACAGCATTCATCTTTAATCATTATTTATCATAGTGTCGAACCGTACATGTATATGGTAACACTCTTTCCATTTTGTTTTCCTCAGTCTTTTATATTACATATTGCGTATAAAGCTGAACAACGATTAAATGTTTATGTTTCTAAACCATGATATCAATAAGGCGTTGTTGTTTCTTTATTGTTGCATAAATATGTTGATACATTTTAAATTTGATAGTATATATCTTAATTAGATTAGTATGACGACTTTTAACCGATTGAATCTAAAACAAATACACCTTCAAAATAAATCGCCAACAGAAAAATTTATTGCTTTTATCTTTAATCATCATTCACATGCCTTAGAACATCGTAAGTGGCATTATTTGAACTACCAAACGCGTTTTCTACGTGACAAGCAATATTGTTCTTACAATTAGTCTACTGCAATCTCAACAAAATGTCCATTTATGTGTTAAAATGTGTCTGGGTCAATACGAAAATACAAGTGTGATATGTAAAACTTGCTAAAGTGTACAGACATGCTTTAAAAGTTTGATTTACAAACACGATTTTTGTTACTTTTGTCTTGACATTCATATTGATTTCAAAATGTATTTCTCCCATGTTATACTCGAATTCTTTGTGCTAACATTATGATAGAAATGTGGTTAGGTTCGGATACATCTAGGGACTGACATCAGTTGCGTTTCTTTAATCCTTTTTAACATATATTAAAGAACATATTGGTGTGATCCCCGTGCGATTTAAAAACCATGCAGTCGAGAATGTTTGAGTGTCTAGTCATATTATATTTTTATAGAATCACGCAAAATACTGACTAATTAGAAAACGCCATTTTATAATTCTATTTTTTTTTTACCTTTGGAGGATACTTTGACACTATTTCTCCATTTTTCAACAAAAAATCATAGATATGTCTAAAATTAATTCGATTGGTACATATAAAACCTGTGTTACGGATCTTTATGATTTTTAAAAGTGAATTGGTCTTCAATGGGCACATTTATCTATATATATTTCAGATATCGATAATAACAATAGATGTGTCTCAGTTTAATATTCTTATTACATGTTGCTTTAAAATGTTAAAGTTCTAATTTAGTATGAACATTTATATGGTGATAAAATAATACATTGTTTAAGGACAATTCATTTATTTCTATATAACTATAGGTAATATCGGGTATCATGCATCTAACAATCGCCAGTCTACGATCCATTTATTACTATTTCATGGTTTGTTATTATGTCTAGAAGTAAATATTGTGGACGTATTTATTATTTGTATTATAGACCTCCCATTATAGAACAATTCACTTTTAAAATATACAATCTGAGCAAAGAATATTAATAATATAATGTTTATTATATTGTCTCAAGAACATACATAAATATATTTAAATATCTTGGAATATATGTGGCAATAAAATGAATATATCCAACTTGTTATTTGAGGGACTTGATAATTTGGATGTTAATATAACATCAAGTCTCTAGCAGCATTTTAATCACAAAATACCATAAGCGAAATATTCAAAATTATTGTTTCATAGTAGTTGAAAATAACATCCATCTTTCTTTGTACTTGATTTTTTTATTTCAAAATAAATGAAACAATTTGATAAATACATGATTATTAAATCAGTCCTCGCTTAAAAACTCATTTTCAATAGTCAAAGCGTATGTACTCTGTCTATACAAAGGGATTATGTATGTCATGTTTTTGTAAAAAATACAAATTATCAAACAATTTAGTCATTCTTATGATATTATTATAACTCAATATTAAAAATATCTAAACAGCGAGTAAGGGAAATTAAATATATTATTTTCTGCCTGTCAGGAAATTGTGTAATTGCATCAATTAAATGCCTATCCCTTTCGGAAAACTACGTTAGAAGAAAAACAACCTCCTCGTATTTGTTAATATATCTGAGATGAACTTTATGAAATTAAATATATGTAATGCAGATAAAGCGATTTTGTTTCAACTTCAAACTCAAAATAAAAAAGCACGCATGTAATATGCTGTAAAAATAATAATTGCATATCCTAAGGACGAGCCTTATCTGCGATATTTTTGTTTACAGAATTTGGCAATTAATCATAAATTAAAAGAAATATAATGTGATAAATAATAAATATCTCTATTCAATCATGTAGAAAGGAGAATGGTAGATGTACCGTCATCCTTCTGATATTTGATCTTCTACTACTGAATATGTTTTCTTTCGGAATAGCTTTTTACCAAGCAATATGTCAATTACAAGAGTCCGCCATAGTAAACATATTAAGCTTAAAGTGAAGAAAGGGGGCATTTAAATGGCAAACGACATTTTGAAACTTAAAAAGGTGTCAAATGTTTTACTAACGTATAGCATTTTACAAGGAACCTCAACATACAACCAAACAAGAACAGTAAACAAAACTATAAAAATATATCGCACATCCATTTAGAGGTTCAACATGATTTTTGGGAATTCTGCGCTCAGAGGACAAAAGTTATGATATTGTTCTCTGTGTGTGCCTTCTAACTGAATCAGTGATCATTTGACAATATCAGTGATCATTTGACAATAGCAAGAACTTTTTAACAAAGGGAAATAAATAACAAATGGTGTGTTGTGTATCTTAGAAAAAATGCCGTCATTTCTCATTCTGTCAAATTAAGACAAAATGGAATATCAAATTGTGCTTGTTAATGTGACAAGATGAATTATCACATTTTGTTGGAAAAGGGAATTTATAAGGCAATACAATTTATGAGTATATTTTTTTAAGAAATATAAAATGTTTTTCTTTCATGTGTTAATTGAACTAAAATAAACATACTGTTGCAGCAATCATTATAAATGTGTAAATCATTAAAACAATTGCTTTTGAATTTAAAGTTGATACATTTAATAATTAATCTATCATAGCAAAACTGATTGCATTTGGTAAAAGTGTAATTTGTCTTCGATTTCGACAAAGATAGAATAAGATTATACGCTGACAGGTTATTCGTTACGTACAATTTTACTAAAATTCTTACACAAGACACACAAAGAACAAATCGTCTTTACAAATTAACCATGGCATGCAGGTCAAATCTTTTATATTTGAATTCGAGAGAATAAAACGTTTATCCAAAAAGTAAGCATGACATGCGGGCCATTTTATAAGGATAAAAAGTTTGAGTAAAGAAGCAAGTCCAAACTAATGTAGTGACTTATCTGCAACAAAATCCGAAGAATTGTGTCGAAATGGTCGAGTCCTTGGAAATGGGGGCTTTTCGCAATTTCGAAGATTTAATGTACATAAAAGAACGCATAGTCTAGTATCCAAAAATAGCTATGCAGACCATTCTCTGCGTAAGTCTCCGGCTTAATCTTTTATTTTTTAAATTGCTCTACAAAATGAACCTCGGCTTATAAACAACGAATAAAGACAAATGATGTTTCTAATGGCCGTTTCCTATAGTACATAATGCTGTTTTATTTGTATATACTTTTTATACTCTTTGATAAGGTACAACACTGATTTAATAAAAATTTAAAGACTAGTGTTATCATTTAGTTGAATTAAGCCGGCCAACGTTTTAACTGTCAATGGGTATGATAATATTTTCAATGAAACATATAAATAGTAATTAAAAAAGTTAATAAAAGCACCATCGACTGGCATTCCTATATTTTTGAAACAGATAAAATTATAAAATAAATATATTTTACCAAATGTTTTACGTGTGAAATGATTTGTCTCTACATGCAAATGAGCCAAAATAACATACCGTTGTTTATTCACATTAAAAAATTTATGGATGTGATGTATCAAATTCGAATTTGAAAGCAATTGTTTTAGTTTTTTTGCACAAGAATAGTATTTTTCTGTGCCAAACATGTTTTGTAATCATGCATAATGAAGTCAATAGGTACGCCACCGCCAAAGGGCTTCTTTTTGTATTTCGTACTATTATTCAGAAAAAAGTAACATTTCTTTTATTGCATTTAAGCTTAGTCTTTATCAATCACATTTCATCCTTTTCTTTTTGTTTCAAGATCAGACATCCTGACTTAACCTTACAATTAAGGACTGATAACGTACAAATGTTGTAAAAAAACCTTTTGCTTATTAAACATATTGTTTTGGCATACTCAGATACTGTGATAAATGTAATTGAACTGTTTACTTTGGGAATAAAAAACAACAAAAGAAAAACATGTCCCGTGATGAAACTCTTACATAAATTATAATTCCTATTTGCATTCTCATAATTCACATGGTATACCTTGCCTAATTAGTAACGCAATAAATAATTTACATAATAAGATATCAATGTAAGATTTCAAGGAGCGGACTTTTCTAATTACATACTGTCAACAAGTAATTTGAAAATTCATAAGAAATATATGTTTGACATGCGAATATATGAATACGTTGTAATTGTATCCCATATAATACCAACGATGTTAACTTCAAGAAATGTCAATATAACGATTAAAAGGTATATATTTAGTTCAATTAGTATAGCCTAGTAAATTATTTAACTCCGTTATACCTTGCTGGAACATAAACTAATTCAAATGAACGAAATTAACTTTCAATAAGGACACAAGGCAAAAGCTTAGTGCTGGGCATGAAAAATATATTAATGACATGGTAAAAGATGGTTTCGTTTGTACTGTTTGCTTTAACCGTGTTTCTATTATGTAATTGAACAAATCGATAAAAGGTGCAATAATTAAACGCTTTCAAGTTCTCAATTATGTCAAACAGTTAAACAGTAAATCATTTCACCTGTTGGATCGTATAGTGATATTAGACCTTTGTCATCAGTCTGCATTTCAGTGTAGTCTGACCAAGTTAATATAACAAAATTTCATAAGAGGCTTTTACAAAATAGAAAAACAGATATGTCCCTGTAAAGAACTCAAAAGAGTTGATTAGTATTTAAGTGTAACTTTGCATTTGGTGGTAGCAACCTAATTACTGCATTCAGAAATGGTGATTAAATTTGCAAACTTATTTTAATTTTTGTCAGCATTTTAAAAATTATGGAGCGGACACGAAAGTGGTACAAATGGAAAGACGTACGGACATAAAACTGAAAGATGGTGGCCATTCCTATCATTCCTCTTTCTGGAGGGTATTAAATTTCATAGCGACCGCAATAAGGCGCTTTGCACATCGCTTCATGATAGTATCACTTGTACCAAGTAATTAAAAAAAAAGATTCAGCAGTTAAAATGCTATGGAGCGGACACGAAAGATTTACGAACAAACGAACGGACAAACGGACAGCCTTTTTATTAGAAATCTGATAAAAGTGTAATTACTAATAAAAACCTTTTGTCACATTCACAAATACAATTTGATACTCCATTTCTTCTTAATTGACAGAATGAGAAATGACAGAATTTTGCAAGATACACAACATGAAATCATGTTTTATTTATTTGCTTTTTGTGAAAGTTATTGCTGTTGTCAAGTGATCACTGATTCAGTTAGAAGTGAAATATCTGAAGAACATTATATTTTGTGTCTGTCCAGTGCAGAACATATTTCAAATTATTATTATAACCTCTAAAAGGATAAGATAGATCTACGATATCAGTTTTTATTGTCTCTTTTATTGCAGGTGTGCTATTGCTACATGGCGAACAGATGTTTCAAAGCTCAACAATTCACCATTTGTTTGATTTGATATTGAATTCTGCCGTGAGTCGGCGCTAGCGGAGCGTGGTCGGTAGCACCACCCATTAACAGGCTCTTTAAATCCTTTAAAACGTCCAATTTTGGTAGTTTGAACATTCTTTATGGATTCTCTCTTTATATATTTTGGTCTTCAATTTTGTATGTTAGTCATTTGACAAACATTTTCAATAGCAAAGGGACTTTCCTCTGTTAAAAAAAGGTCCGTTTTTTAACATGATACTTAGGTATGCTATGACCGACATATATTTTCGGGCGTTTTGATTTGAAACAAATTTTTACAATTACTGTTCCTAGCAGCTATAGTAGCAGCAGGTCTAAAAACTGTATATCTATCACTCCCACCATTTAAGTGTATATACAAAGATATTTTGGTTAAATATTCTTTGCACATAACCTTGTTAATAGTTCTTTAAAATGAAAAGATGCACATGCTTATAGTTTTTTTTTTAAGTCAAAAACGAAACGCATCTAAAGAATATGCACTTATTTATGTTGGAGTTATTTGAATTAGTTAGATACTGAAACAAAATAGAAATCATTTATCTTTATTAATTCTTTTTTTTTACATCAAATTACTCCTTAAATACTAGTATTTACAAAATAAAAGAACTTTCCTCACGTCATTTTTAGAAAAGGACCAAAATTTTACAAGTGATGTAATTACACAATTTCCTGCCCAGACAGATAAATTTACCATGAATAATTTAAAGCACTAAAATCCCTTTAATTGCGCCCATTGACATCATATATTGTAACAGTTACTGTAATTTATTAGTTTTTACTATTGTTTTTTAGATTTAAGGAGGCACTTTGAGTGATCCTCCACCGCTAGGGCTAAAACTTTTAAAGTGTCGGTGTGACCACAACATGCAACAAAATTTCAAAAAAAATTAACAACAATTTTATTTCAGGCAAAGCTGATCAGATTCAATCATTTGAAAAAACAACATACTTCTATTTCTTTCGGGCGAAATTATAGAACATACGTTTATCGTGACAGGTGACATTAAAATGTGTTGTTTTTGTATCAATTTACACAAACATATCATTTGAATATTTACGTTGTAAATATTATTGTAGGAGTGAATTTTAACAATCATTTAATTGTCAATTGTTGACACGTCAATTAAGCTTCTTTCCCAAACATTACTAATTAAAAAACCAAAAATTAAGTAAATTTTACTTGCTTTTTCGGTAAAATCGATATTGTTATCGGAATAATGACAATAGTGTTTGCTTCTTGATATTGTTGTTCAATAATAAATGACAAAAACATTAAGTTGTTTAGGAAATCTTGGATAAAATATAGATACTGATGCTTTGACTAATAGAAAAATGATTTTCAGTACAAATTACGTATCAATAATAAATATATTTGGTTCATTTATTTTGAAAATAAAATACAGAAAGTACAAGAAAAGATGATTGGATATTTCCAACCAAAATGAATCAAGAATTCTGAACATTTTGAATGGTAATATAATACAAACTTGTACAGAAACGCAACCGAATTGTTCGGATAATTATAGTACGTAAAGAGTATATATCTTTTCTCCAGACGTTAAAAATGTTCAATGTGTCAGTTCACATTTAATTTATAGGATTTCTTCATAGAATTTGTTCATAGAGCAATTCAATACACAGTGATGAGTTTCAAGTTTTAGAAATATCGCTGATTATAGTAACATTCCGAATTTTAAACAATAAAAAGTACCTTTATTGGATTCAATGCATTATTTGGTATTTTTTTACAATTTTCAAAAGTGAATCAAATTTTGCAAGCTATGATAATAAACTGATAATAAACGATAAATTATGCCACCAAATTAACCTTCTATTAGATTAACATATAGGTTATTCACAAATACAAGACAAAATATGCGTTTAAAAAAGAATAATAAATTAAATGCGTTTGATAGTTATATAGAATAATGTTGAAATCTCAGTACATTTGCGATCTTTATCCAATACCCTGACATTTCGGACTTGCATCATAAGCTACAAGTGTCGAGTTAGATCTAAAGTAATATAAGTTAGAAGTAGCCGTATATTTAAACTGCTAGTTTCAAGGTCGGTTTTAACGGTACAGTATTACAAAATAAATGGCAGAACGAGTAAACCGATATTGGGTCTGTTTCACGAAAGATGCCGCCAGTACATGTATAATTCATATTTTATCAGGTCAGTTTTATACAAATAATATGATTTCAAGTAACTGTTTTAAGATTGACCACGTTTCCTAATTTATTTTAGTATGCATCAAAACAACAAGAACAAAAATCAACAAGGCAAAGTCAACGCCCACAGGAAGGCGCCCCCGGACACACCCAAGCAGGACACCCAGAAGGCACCAAACAAAGACCCGGAGTAGACACAAGGGCGAAAGGAGCGGGACATGTAATTTGAAATAAACAAATTTAACAAAAACGGGCCCATGAAGGAATTAAAGGCCTTAAACCGCAATTCAAATTTTAATCCGGCTTTAAATGGATTTTTTTTTTGTTGCTGGACTTACTTGAAATATGAAATTTTTACGGAAATTGTCAATTATAACAAAATGATTAACAAACTGTGTATGAGAAGATTTATTCTATATTACAGATTATATTACTTTGGTCGGTTTTAAAAATAAAATTCCAGTTAATGATAATTACCAATATTCATACATGAACTTTAAGTGTGTAGAGTTTGAAACATCCTGCACTGTCAGTATCTAATATCGTATGTATTCAAACATGTTTATTTCATTTTACAATTAGACAATGTTGCAGTTATCTACATTTCCAAATTAATACTAAACTTAAGCATAATAAAGTTGACCGGTCTTCAGTCGGCACTTTGTCATTAAGTATTTCAAATATTGAAAAAAAATTATATATAATTTTCTTATATAATATACAATTAGATGAAAAGTTAATATATAATTTGGATAGGGTAAAAATGTTTTTGAATACAAAAATTGATCGACTTTCCGCGTTACTCTTCTTCGCACTCGATACTGAAATCAGAATTAAGTAATAAACTCATTTTCCTAAAATTAATAAAGTATATGAATGGTCTCTGGATAGAATCAAATACCACTGAGGAAAGGTGTTACACAATTTAAGAAATAAAAACAAATTACTGCCGTTCACACCAAGAATGAAATGAGACAAAAACAGGCAATTTCTGACCACTGTATTAATTAAAAATTTATTAATAATAAAATTTAAAAAAAACATTGAACAAATTCAACATAGGTATGGAAGGTCTACATTTGTATATCGTTATACAGAAATAATTATAAACAGTTGTATTAATACAGGATATTATAGTGATTGCACATAGACTAGTGTAGTTATAATAATATACGTCTTTAATGATAGCTCTGTATCCTCTTTACCCACTAGTCGAGAAAGAATAAAAAATACAATCATATGCTGGTAAGGATTCAAACGACAAATTGTAGCTATTAAAAACTTGGCTAGACCAAATAAATCATAATTACTGCAATAACTGCTTATATGTACCAGTATTGATCATTACAAAATTGTTAGAACCTAGTGAAACCTATTGTTTTGTAGAAGAAAAACAGTATGTATATCAATTGAAGCACATCTGACTTCTTTGACATGAGCTCTCTCAAACATTGGTGTGTTTCAAACATAAAAAATCATAAATTGACTTTTGGTTCGTAGTTCAAATTTTAAAGGATTAAAACAATTCATTGCAACTGATTTAATATGGAAATTTATACGATGAGTAAAACAACTTTGTTCACACACGACTAAAAACATTTATGTTTATTGTATAACATACATTCTATTATAGACTGAATCACTTTACCATTTTTCCTCGTACAAGCTTATATGTGCTTTATAAAAAACTAATTTATCTTATTAACGACATTAACGGCAGGAAAGTACTTAACAAAATCCTTGATATCATCAAATGAACCTTCAATGTTATGTTATTTGGTATGTTATAATGCTCCATGGAATTAAAGCAATTGCGTACTTTACCAAAACATATTTCAGTTCATATATGAATTAAGTATTGCTATAAAAATGAATTGTCCCAATATGGAACTTTCATCTAAATTGTTAATATGAACTTGTGAACCACAATCAATTTCGTCTTATTTGAATATAAAATTGGCGCCAATTCTTATTCTTTTCCCAGTAGCTTGTTAGCGTTATCAAAATCATATTTCTATATCATGTTAAAAACCAATTTTCTTGGCTCCAAACCAAACAAAACAAGCAAAATATAAAATCACTATACAAGAGGACCACGATGGTACTCTTTTGTTCACCTGAGTATATGGTTAATAACATGAACAAGATACTATTACTAAAAATGGAATTGATAGGCTTATAGCTAAAACAGATGGCCATTCAGAAGACCTGAACCCTTTCAGCAAAATCAATTGATGACTATCCTAGGATAACTCCCATAATATAGTTCCATTAAAGTCTACCTGAATGTTAAGGAAACGATGCAGTAGAAAGGTTGTTCCATGTCTAGCTTTGGTGGCTTTCTTATTAAGTACCTTAAGGTAAAGATTGCCAGATGATAATTCTTATGAGTTCCATCAATTTTCATTCAGTTACTCAGGACAAAATGTCATTATTTAACATTCTATTCTATTTAAAGCTTTGGTGGCCATCTTATTTGTTATGAAGACCAAAACCATTTAAGCATTTTTTGTAAAAGATTTCCTATTTTTCATTCTTGTAGCTTAGCAATAGTTATTGTTAAAAGTTTTATATATTTTTTTATTTATTTTTATTATTATTTATTTATTATTTATTCATTTATTTATTTATTTATTTATTTATTTATTTATTTATTTATTATTTATTTATTTTATTTATTATTATTTATTTATTCATTATTTATTTATTATTTATTTATTATTATTTTTATTATTATTTATATTTATTATTTTTTTATTTATATATTTATTGTTAAAAGTTTTATATATTTGTTCGCTCTAGCAGCCATCTGGTTCAAAACAACGAAACTATTTGAGCTATTTTAAAGACTTTGGATTCTTGTTTTCCTCGCTGGATGCCTTACGGTTGGTTCTTAGTGACTTGTGATGTTTTCTTATTGTGATCTTACGATACAATTAAAGAGTTACTGTAATCAATTCAAAGAAAAAATAATAGTAAATAAATTTCAATACTTTTATGTTATGTCAACTGTTATAATGCATTTATTATTTTGAAAATATTTTGGTAATAAGTGCGCAATTTCTGTGTTCTATAGAAAAAATCATATAAAATGGCATGCATACATCACTAATGAACGCGTGACGGATGTCGGTCATCAAAAATGAAGTATACACCATAAGCTTTAGCGGTATTTAGTGTGTTTCAATCAATTATCTTACTAATAGGATGATATCATATAGGATTTCCTTCTGATTGATCATTTTATTCTAGATATTTATGAACAAGACATTTAATAATTTCATTTATCCTATATCGCAAATGTTTATCTTTCCGGCATATTGTATTAAAAAAGTAACATCAAAGTGTACTTGACATAAAGAGAGCATTTAGTTCTCACCATCATTTACTTTGATGTGAGAATTATGAAGGTCGTAACATGGCATTACTTCGAATTATTAAATTTCAAAGTATTACAAAATTAATTAGATAGTTAAAGTACATTAGGTCATGCAAAAGAAAATGTAATGGTATATAATAAACTGTTTGACAAGGAGAATGCTTTTTTAATTGTCATTGCGTTTTAATTGACCTGTTACTACCGCAGTGCACTATAAGCAATCGATTATGATATAAATAGGAGATTCTTGGTGGTCATACTTGTAAATCGGGTTGATTGAAAGATAACCATTAAATATCACAATTGAAAAATATCCCGTTTCATTTCATGTATAGTAGCTGATAATAACGGCTTAAGTATTCTTTTAAATAATACAATATTTCAACAAGCTATTTAACACATTTACATTACACTTTAAAAAACAATGTTCACCTATTTTACTTTTAATTTCCTGTAACCCATATGCTCTTAAAAGAAGAAAAGTTATTCACCCTTCTAATTTTTCGGACACAGCGATTTTAAAAAACTGTTTTCACGTTGTTTAATTGTCAATTTAGCGAATGTAAAAAAATGGATGGCACATCTTTCAAAACATCTTCTTTAGCTGTTTTTCTATATTCTTTTTATTATCATTATTATTATTATTAATGCTTTTTAATATTAAACGACAGCTGCTTCCCATTGCCAATTTAAATAATTTGTGTATAATGGTTCTATAATATAGTGTATGTATGTAAAGCTATGTATGAATGTTCTGCTCTTCATAATGGAAAGAAAAGAAAGAATGTATTCATTAAAGTTTGACGATTAAATCCGTTTTAATAGAAGGCAAATACTCTAATCAACGTAGTAAAAATATTATAACTGACATGTCAATTAAACCTTCTGCACTTGAAAATCATTATGTCACTAATTCCTTAAATTTCTTTCATTTCTCGGAACAATATTTTTTAAGGAATGGAAGATCGTTATTTTTCACTTTATTTTTGTTAATACATTTTGTTTTATTAACACAGTTATGTATTTCAATAAAGATAAAGTAAATTTGTCTAAATTCCCTTTCAATATTTTTTGCATCAGATTCTAAAATGTTTGGTTTGACTGTCTTAATTTTAGGCTAATGCCAAGATGAAATAAATAAATTTTCACAGCAGAGTTACAGTCGATATGAATTTAACTACAGTAACATAAAAAATTATGATCTGAAATTAAATAGGGTAATACTTTTAGAATGTAGAAAAACTTTGATAAGTAGTTTTCGAAATGTTTTAGATATCTTTAGATGCTCTCTTTATTTATTGATGCTAATCACTGATCATCATGTAACTGCACCGTTTGATAATATAAGAAGACACAAGGCATAACTCTTCAGACTAGTTAGATGCATGTAATGTATTTAATATGGTGGTTAAGTGGACAAAATAGATTAATAGCTTAACAAAAGGTTATAATATATTGTTACTTCGTTACTAATATTATGATAGGATTCTATAAATCGGACATTAATTGCAAATGTATTTTGACACATAATTATTCTATTGTTACATTATTTTCCAGCTAGAGCTAGTTTTATTGATAACGTTACAGAACCTGATAGACTATTGCTGTAGACCTACGGTTTGAATGGAAATATTTATTTAATTATATTAAATGTGGCTCTATTTACAAAATGATTTTTCTTTCCGATTCCCGTTTAAATATTTACAAGCATGACAGAAATATTGCAAATACATTCAGACAAACATCGAAATGGAAGTTTTTACGCTATTATTTCAATTTCATATTTATATTGAAAAATAAATATTGGCTATTACAAAAGCCAATTCTCAAATGCTATATTTGTAACATATCATAAACAGGTCAGTAAAAATGTCGTAAAACGTTATGATAGAGAATACGTAACAAACAGCGAGTATCTAAAAATAATAATTCGAAACAAAATAAAACCATTTCTCGTTATCTGCGGGATATATAACTGCAATATATTGTCATTGCTTTACATAGGGAATGGCAAGAGGTCCGAGGAAGTAATTATAGATAGTTATAAATGTTATGCAAAAGCAAATTACACTTTGTATCATGCCTATGTTTCAAATGTTAAGCTGGTTAATATTAACAATAACAATTCTGACGTTTTTTCTGATCCAAATGACTGGGGAAGATCAGGTTTGACTTAAAGGTTAAGGATATATTAGCCTAATAACTGTATTATAGCAACTAAAATACCTTCAAGACTGAAAATGCCCTTCAAAATGCCAAAGATGAAACCATTTGTTTTTGAGACTCTTCCATTACAGACGTACAACTAATGTCCAAGGCATGTAGATGCATCAAACATACTGCTCTTGATAAAGATATAAAGTATTAATGCAAACTCAAAAGTCACAGGGCCGACAACAAAATTGTTTATTGAAAATCATCATGAAGAAATATGTCACATATCAATAACATTAACGCGAAATTAAAAAATCTATATAGAATAAAGTGAGACATATGTTTTATTATATCTAATAGCAACGGCTGCAATTCTTATACTTATATGCTCAAACTGATAGTTGTATTAGACATCACAATATTAAACCATTCCATTAAGATACAAGAAGTGTAATGAAGCTTGAAGAATTGTTTAGAAAACAAATTATATGTATACAATATTTTAATTAAACCTAGCTTGTAATATTAACATGTGAACCATTTCTCAAAGCTAATCAATTTCATCTTCTTACAAGAGTAAGCGAGAATGTGTTTATTTTTTCCATTGTGACTTAATTATGTGTACTATTTACAAATGTATGTCTTATATGTATTATATGTATGTACTTATTATATATAAGTCTTAACGGTATGCTTTGTTCTTTACATCACTTTGATAACAAGAAAATCATAAACTTTTAAAACCTTGTATAGAACGAAAACACATCTGATGAGTGAACCTGATAAAATGAATGTTATAGATAGATAAACTTTATTCATACAAAGGCAATATGCCCATCAGTACACAGTAATAATACAATCAGCAGTAACATATTAACATCAATGGCATGATATAGCATGGTATACATAAAATAGTTCTATTAAAAAGTCAATACTTATTCATTATAACATATCTAGTCTATTATATATGTGATACATATAAAATGTATATAGTAACATCAATGACTTGATATAAGCATCGTATATATGAAATAGTGAGAGGACAAGGTTATCGTTGATACAATGCACTGTCTCTTTTATCAAAACTTTTGTAAACAAATATTGCTAAATTTTTAATAATCCAAATATTTTCAGATTCAAATAGTTCTCTAAATTTAATTACATTAGGTCTCTTCCAAAAATATTTTTTCATATGCATTTGTCTAATATCTTGGTACAGGGGACATTCAAATAAAAAATGAAACTCATCCTCTAGAGTATTACAAAGTCTACATTTTCTTTCGTCAAATGATATTTTTGTGGCCTATGCCATCTACCCGCTTCTACCTCTAAATAATGGGATGCGACTCTCAGTCTTGTTAATGCTTTTCTAAATTTAGTAATTTAACAATGTCTAAATATGGCTGATATCTAAAACATGTAAAAAGTTTATATGTCCTGGCTCTTGTCGAATTTTCTAATTGAGCGTTCCATAGTACTGTTGTAAACAATTATCATACATTCTTTGCTTAAATACATCTATAAAAATATTTTTGTTTTCAACTCCTTGGAATAGCCACACATGATTAAAACCTAATGAGTCTAGTAAACTAGTAAAAGTTTAATATTATAGGCCCATGAAATCTTATTAGGATACATTTCTAAGTATCCTAACATCATATCGTATACATGTCTTATATATTTTGTGCATTCGCATTCTAATATTTTAAACCAGAATCTTACTATACATATTAGCCTATAACAAAGTAAACTTGTTCGACCTAATTCTCCATAGACAAAATTATTCTGGGTTTGGGCACGTACTCCTAAAAGTTGTTTACAATATTGTAAATGTATTCTTTCTATAACATTTGTTTCTTTGAATCCCCATATTTCACATTCATAGTTTAAAATAGGAACAACTAACTTATCAAATAGTTCTAAGGAGTGCTTAACATCAATATTAGTGAATTTAACTAAATAAGTATATAAATATATATATACACGTGTATGGATTATTAATGAAAAACACTTAAACGCTCAAATGACACTGTATTACCGCCAAATCCGTATGGAATGGCTCTCAGGAATACGAAGCAACAATGAATTGGACATTGTTTGTGTTAAATTGCTAATTGCTTCCTATCTTAAATTAGTTTAAAGGTCATTTTTTGTAAAAAAGATAATTAGTTTTAAGTCACAAGAATCAATAACGTGAAAGACAATATGCTTTATGTCTTAAATAGAGTTGTAATTTTTCCCTTAGATTTAACTTCGAATTATTTTTGCTCCATTTTTTCTTTATTCCAATGGTGAAAAAAATCTTATATGACGCTATATTAGTCTTAAAACAATGGTGTATGTATAAAATGTCATCGGTTTAACTTTTAATAACTACCGTTATAATTTGACATATGTGTGTGTCGGTGTGTTCGTGTAAACGTCTTATTCCCTGCGGTCTGCAGACCGCAGGGTATTGGTACGCGTTTAACTTTTGAGGCATGGAGGAGCACGTGACCTGTTTTCGGTACATGGAGGAGCATGTCATCTGTAAACCGTACATGATTGGTTAACCTGGATAAATACCGTTTGCCGATACGTTACTGATAATCCTCTAGGGAATAAGACACCTAATTAAGAACAAAAAAACTATTACGTGATATTTTTAATTTTCTATAATTATGATACCGTTTAAGGTGGAAAATTTTGAATGGTGTGTTTGAAAATTATCAATGTTTCTTTAATATTTATCTCAAAATGTTACAATTAATAAATTGTTTTTACTAAAAATCTACAAAATTAAAATATTCGTAGTGGCATCTGCCATAATAAATAGAGATATTTTCTGCGAAAACTTGTGTGTTTACTTTAATTTTTTTTGCTCGGAATTATTCATAAAATGGTAGGCCTATTTAATTATTTTCTTAAAAAAGAAATAATTGTTTTATGTTCGACCTTCTCCGGTCATCAGTTTCCAAAGACCTTCTTCTATAGTTATCGATCACTGTCAACTATATTCCTGGTACAAACGTTTATTTATCCTCGCCCCCCCCCCCCCCCATTGAAAATAGTTAAATGAAATATATTTATATCAATAAAAACGTTCCCCGCAGGAAACCATTTTACTTGTCCAATAACTTGATTACGTTTCCATTCCTAATTTAAAGGTAAAATGACGAATTAATAACATAAGAAAGTATTTTAAGAAATGTAAGCATTTTTTTTAAAAAGTCATGCGTCATTGTTAAGCTATCGCCGAATAAAGTAAACGGATTTTGATGAACGTGGTATCAATGCAAAGCTTACATGTATGTGTTCCCGATTTCCTTTACGTCCTCGTGTTTAACACAATATTGAACGAACAAAATGTCAGATTTACTCGTATAAGCATGGTGACTATCGTTATTAACTGGTTTAGGGATGATCCCAAATAAACCGGACTGTGACTGTCAATTAAAGAATTTTCAGCCTATCACTTATTGTTATATATCACACTTAATCGGAAAACAATATCTGTAAACTGATGCTATATCTAATCAGATAAAGCAATGAACTTGTCTGTAACAGCAAATTCAAAAACCATGGTAACGCACAACTAGTGCGGTGATTTAATTCTCATTAACATCAGGCACTTTATGCTGCATTCTACATGTTTTAAAATATAATCAGACAAGCCACACAAACACGAACATTTAGTAATTTAATTTAATTGCAAACGTTTCGGCTATATGCCTTCATCAGTGCAAAACATAATAAAATTACCGGAAGCGACGTCATAACGGAACACGCGTTAAACGCGCGAAAAACGTTATGGCGTTTAGCGGCAAAACTATGATAACATGTAGAAACAAATATTTATGCTATAAATAAAGCTGGTACATGAATTAAAATGGATCAACAGTGATACAGATGTCTATTAGACAGTGTTAATAAAAATAAGATAATAGACAAACATATTAATATTCATGTAACCTATTATAAATCAAACAATACTTTATTATTTAGTCCATTTGGAATCATAGTATTTAATTTATGGATCCAAAAAGATTCTTTACATAACCGGTCCATGTTGTTGTCTATAATTTCTATAGGCAAAAATGAAAAATCTGACAATGAACACTTATTATCGTTTGATCCGAAATGGATCGCAACATGTGAAACTGGATTAACGTCACAATTTCTTATATCAAATCTATGTTTATTCATTCTGCATGATACATTTTGATTAGTCTGACCTACGTATTGCTTTTTACAGCCTTTACATGTAATGAGGTAAATTACATTACGCGTAGCACAATTAACATCATTGTGTAAATCAAAAGAACTACCTGTTATGCTGCTATTAAATTGGGAACCAACAATTATATTGTTACAATGTGAACATCTACTTCGTAAACATTGGCTAGATAAAAATGTGCGATCAAGTAAAGCACTTCTCATAAGATAATCTCGAATGTTTTTAGGACGTCTATATGCTAAAATAGGTTTGAACTTGGTATGTATATTTTTAACGCTTACCTTATCAGACAAAAGTAATAGATCCCAATATTTATTTAAGATTTCACCAATATTAGGCAGAGATGTATTAAAACATACAGTAAAAGGTATTATTGAACTAGTATTTTTAACGACAGGACTAAGAGCATCATTTTGGGACATGCCTTCAATTTTAGAAAACGCTTTCTCAATAATAGATTTAGGATAATTTCTATCAGAAAAATATCTATTTAACGTATCTAAAGACTGCTTAAAAGTACCGTCATCGGAAATGACACGTCTATAACGTTTAGCTTGACTAAACGGGATACCACGTTTTTTTTTGTTTTTTTTTTTTGTTTTAAAATATGGCACATTTTGATTTCAAAATACGCCAAAATGTCATGAACCATATATTTGACGTTGTCAGATAGAAAAACTTCTTTAAACCATATCTATATTTCTAGCACAATTCAACGGCATTTGTATAAGAAATAAATACTCATGTTAAAAATTATGTCGTTGGAACGTCTCGAAAATCGACCAATAAGAAAAATAAAGGCGAGAAACTGTTTAAAACGTAGACTATAATAATGGCTATCAAGGGAAAAGTTTTAGGACACCACAGCATAGTTTTTTATTAGCATAAACGAAAAAGAAAGGGTTATAAAGAAATAGAAAACAAGTAAGGGTGAAGCAGAAAGGAGAATTTTCCAGGACGTCAATGAAGTCAGTCGCCGAGAAGTTGAATAAATGATTGTCGATTGATGCGACATTGTCAACGATTTCGACAGTAGGTACGGGACAGTGCAGTCAAACCAAATGTTTTAAAGATGATTGTTGTTAATGTATTAATTACATATATTGTTTTCTTGGTTTACAATTGATTATTTATTTTTTTATTATTTTACATAGTAGTCTTTTGGAGAAATTGTGTCAACAATTTAACAGTCACTGTTCAAAATCGCCTATTCGTTTAATTCATCTTAAAATAATGACAAAGTTCTTAGTTGTATAATTCTTATATTCTCTCGTATGAATGATACATTTTTATTCTGCAACATTATTTTACATAATTTAAAATATATAATATATTTTATCGCAAGTGCAATTTGTACAGCAATTAAGTTAGAGAAAGAAAATTCGGAAGTTTGCGTTATTCCCGAGGTTCTTTTTCATCATCCATTCTATTACAATACACTATGATATCGACTTGTACAGAGATAAATATTGCAAATTGATCCGCCGCCATCAACAACATGTGTATCACAAAATTGGCAAACCTCGCTATTAAGTAAAACACTTCTCCGTTAAGGACAATACGCTTTTGACGTCGATAAAGTCATTTTAAAAGTTACCGTGTATTGCTTTACAAGTTTACATTTTCATGCCAATGACAGCATAACTTTTTTATTTGTTTATATTTCTTGTTGGTATTTTTTGTAACATTTAGGGGATATATTCCGATTCATTTCCTGTGTATTTTTATGTAAATTCATTTAACGAATGTAAAGAATCATTTACAAAGTGCGGTTAATTTTTTTTATCATCAAGGGGCTTGTTCATGTATTTACTTAAGCGCATGCATGTAACCTCGTAGAATTACAAACTTCCCGTATGCTAGCTTGATAGTCATGCTTTGTTGACTGCTGATGTGCTTGAAGGTATTTGATATAAACAAAATCAATATTACTTGAATGTAGAGGTTTAAGTGTGATTATATCCATTATTACAACGAAAATATACTCCTTTTACTTTAATCACGGATATAACCTTTAAAACCTCCTACGCGACCGCTGTTTCCTAGTTTGTGTGAACCTTAAAGTTAATGTTATCATAATCAGAATTTATGTAAGTACAAAGCTCTTAAGCACAATTAATGTGACCGTAATATGATGTTATCACAAATACAAGTTCAGATAGCTGTCTATTAAGAGCTTTTTTTCTTAAAATAATTCATGTGTGTGCAAACTCATAAGTGTTTTAGTAACACGGAATCAACAATTTTGCATATTGACGTATAAAAGTTGTCATTTGCATTTGCTAATTTAAAACTTTCTAATGTATCAAAAACTGTGATAAAATAACATGATTATTACACTTCCTAATTCTAAGATAATTATTTAGCGTGTATTTTAACTACTGATACACGTATCAAGGTGTACTATAAAAATATATATATTAAAGGCGCATTAAGCATATCAAACGATTTCTGTTTTCATTCTGGAGAACATTTTTTATTTTGGGACTGAATGAAATTTCTATTCTGGTCAGACTAGACATGTCGGATCCGTCAGTCAAAAGTATACAGCAGGAGTTATACAACGAATATACAAATATTGTTCTTAATGGACCATTATAATAGCTGATGCAAATTTTTCCACATTCAGTGATGTGTCCTTCAGGCCAGTAGCTTCTCATATAGTTCTAAGTCCATTTTTAAAACAATAAACCACATGGTGGCCTTTTATAGAATGAAAGAAATGTGTTTATGCTTGATGCGCCTTTTATAAAAAAAATAATTATATACCAATATTTTCTTAACTTGTTTTTTAGCTACAATTGGTTCAACTTTCACATTACTTCATTCGCTTTTTTGTATGTTAGCCTATATCATAAATGAGCCGTGTCTTGATAGACTTACATAGTGGGTTTACGACCAGCATGGACCCAGACCAGCCTGCGCTTCCGCGCAGTCTGATCAGGACCCATGCTGTTCGCTGACAAACTCTATAACACTTAGAGAAACTAATAGCAAACATCATGGATCCTAATCAGACTGCACGCATGCGCAGGCTGGTCTGGATCCCTGCTAGTCGCAAACCCATTTTGTTTGTTTTGTCATGACACGCCTCAAATGAATTACAGTAACTATAATATTTAACTAAAATCAATATAATGAAACATTTCTTATCTTGGAAAATTTCACAAACAGCAAACCAACTAGCTATGAGGAAACACAACCTTCTCTTTTCATTTGGCAAAATAAATTTCCCATTGTGAAAGTTTTTTTGATGGTCTGACAACATATATTGTATCTTACAAGTCAATATATTTTTTGTTGCAGAGCATAAAAATCCTAAACTTAGATAATAACACGAAAAAAAACATTTCAGACAATCACTTTCTTTTGCCAAATTTTAAGGTACTCCCTTGAATGTTTTCATGTCAAGATCCATTGTTACGTCAAATATCCTTTTGTTAGGTGTCATATAATTATTTCATCTTTCATATTTGTCATTCGTGATGAGACACATAGACAACAGCGAATACATTTCGACCAATTTGCTTATGATGATAATTATAGTAAATATTCCATAAGGGGATAGTGTTAAGATGTAATCAAATTTCTAAACAATTATTTTGATAGACAGCGAGATACAATTGTTATTGTATTGTTACAAATAATTGATATGCAAACAGCATTACATATATTAATTCAGAACTAATTATACCATAACAATACCGTTCAAACAAAATCTTTGTCAAACGATTTGAATGAGTTTACTTTTCATAACTTGTTTCTCTGCGAACAATTCATTAATGTCGCAGACACAAGCATTGTTTAAAATTCACTTAAAATAACTAAATGGTTTATCATTATAAGTGTAAACGGTAAATTTGTGTCAAACTTGTCCTTCATAATATATCGAAATGATAAATAATTAAATTCAAGGTAACCTTTTTAAAATTACATTGTTTTTTACACGTTTATATGCTCAGTTTTACTTCTAATACTGCCTTAAATCTAAAATCAAAGGAACATCGAAAAGTGCAGTACTAAACTTATGACGCCAAATCAACAAATTTAAAAATACCACAGTGACTTTTTCACATAAAGTAATGTATTCTATCAATACGTTCTAACATAAATCAAGTGTTATTTTTTCTAAAACAATACATTATATTCAAAGTTTTCAAAATCATATTAAAATTTATTCAAATGACAAATAAAGCCCCAGAAATGAATATATAGTTTATTCATAAGACAAAGGGTGCATGTTCATACGTGAGGCTTATCATCGCAAGTAGGTCGCATTGAATGTGAAATAAGTAGTCATTTAAAAAGTAGTATTTCAACTTCTATGCAAGAGGATAGAGACTCAATTATATTTGTAATTTTTTCAGAATATCGTTTCATCAATATCGCCAACAAGTATTTATATTAAGAAATTGTAACAGGATATCAAAATTAAACAGTTTACTAAAAATTAAAAAATAATATAAATAATACGCGAAAGTAATCTTCCAAAACTTGTACGTATTTTCTAAATATTTCAACTTACATTTTTTCTATTCGTGATGAGACACATTGACACATTTTACTTGTTGACCATTGAATAATGATAATAGCAAAATAAGTCTTATGAAGATCATGCTTAAACGTTATACAATATAAAAACAAGTGTTCCCGGTACACTGGACAGTTACGTTGCAACTTCTTGATTGCACATAGGCCTTATTGGAAATAAGAATGCCGTAGTTTACCATTTTATAGACGACATTCATCAGTTAACGTACAGACATTTCCTGTTTACTGCAATGAATTAAGTACCAGGTTAGTAATTAAGTGGTCATTCTCCGGGTGAGGTACAATTTCTCCATGACATTTGATCATGGATATTGTCTTTTATGATCATTTGTCTCTCCCATCTTATTTAAAAATAATATGTTATAAGTGGTCAGTACTTTCGGATAAATAGGTAATAAATGGTAGGTTTTCAGAGCATGTATAATTATAAATCAACTGTCGGGAGTAAACTATCACACATTCTTATGTCGGCGTTTACAAAACCACAAAACACACAACAAAACTAAAAACAATACAATTCAGCTCATCGACACTTTACATTGAACTGTTTCTAAGGCATAACAACGCTCTGTGAGCATCTTTTTTGGATACAATCATGGTTTGAAACACGCTTAGTTATAAATTGATGTATCATTCTTTTTACAACTTAACACCTTACTACAAGTGATATTCTTCTTTGTCCGCGTTTAATTCAATCATTTCTTCAATGATAACACTACTGTGGAATTCGTGGAATTCAACCTGATGTATTCATGATCATCAAAGGTATTATGATATATCTATATAGTGACATGTCGTATCAAGTAACCGTGTCAGTCTGACCAGGCTCTATGCTTTAGGTTGCTCAGTTATTGATTGCCTGGGATTTAAGAAACTGTGCAATATGGTGTCCCAAATGTCAAAGCTGCCGAATCAAACTGCATTCCTTTGCCAGTATGTCTTTAACTCAATGTAAATAATCTACACTATACAATATTCTTATCACTAAGTTTATAACAACATTTATCAACATGACCTTCAAGAAGATGTTCACTGTTTAGATAGTTGGTATAGTGTTATATTTATGAATCACGTTTTAAAAGGTAAGCCTTATTTATAATTGATAACTGTAAGTATTTCATACACTTTGAATATCATTACTTATCGCACAAAATATTGTCTTCTTCGTTATCTAGTTGCTATATATTTTGACAACTTATAATATACAAACAAAAGTGTTTATTGTAATGACATGTTTCTAAGCATGATTTTGTTTTCTTTCAATTAAACTTCTAATGCATTAAGCCTTTACGTTTTTTACTTGAGACTTTTTAGATGCCTCATATGTCTCATAGAAAAGGAAAAAGAGAAGACTTTAATTCACAACTTACCATTATCACATGTTCGGAATAGTACGGTAATTCCCGCAAGGAATTAAAGTAATTAATTGTAACATAATCCACGAATTAATTTGCTAAGAGAAGAAAGAAAAGCAATTAGTGTAAATCTGTTGAAATTAGAGATCTAGTGTTAATTGTCATTTCTGTATTAAATCTGAAAGCACATATTTGTTGTCTTTGCGTAGGATAGCAGAGACAATTTAACTTGATGTTTTTCTCCGATTGTTACAAGAATGAATATATAGCTTCATTTATTTCAGACATTGTTTATCTTATTACAATTCATGTTATTAATATCTTTAAAGAGACATGTTTAAAGGGACTCCACTCGTGAAAGGACTGGAAATAATTTTTCGAGATAATTGTTCAATTAGGTGATGGATATACAAATATGTTGTGTGCAGATCATTCATTTTCTCCCTTATCTAGAACAGTTTTTATTCTAATTGGGATAAATAGCCTAAAATTTAAATGTGTTGCAATGCTTTCCGCTACAATCGGGCTAAATAAAACGCACAAGTACAATTTTCACTTTATTTCTGAGAACATTGCTCACAAATATTTGCACAGTTTTCGTTTTAAGTGCCCAAGCTGATCTCTGTAAGAATTTTAAAATTTATGCTTGTAAGTTTTAAGACCTCAGTGGAGTCTCTTTAAGATAAAATATATTTAAGTGGCATGATAAAAATGTAACAATTGTTATATCTTTTGACTTATTTTATTCTTGTAAATCATGTGTATACCTTTTTCATGTTTTGAAATGGTAACATGTAAAAATTTCCAGCATTAACACAAACATTTTTTGTTCTTTCGAAATAATCGATTTTCAGGTCTTAGATCGAGTATATATAACAATTTATTTCGAACATATATTTTTAAATATCTTAATGAAAGCATTACATTTTACATGGTAATTTTATCAAATATTCATTTATTTTGAATAATTTTAAGAACTGATGTGCAAATGGAACAAAACGTGCCGATAATTGATAGTTGCTTTCGAACAAATTCAACACTCTACAACATACATTTTAAATTTCTTATCACTTACCTCGTCATCTTAGCCGAATTTGTTGACACAAAGAAAAAAACCTTGTTATATATTGAGTATGAAGTGAATTATATATGCACGTTTAATACAGACACATGTTTATAAAGAAATCGTATCTGAACGTAACAAATATTTTCTAAATAATCTGGAGCAGACATCAAAAGAGAACAAAAACACACAAACAAATGACCCGATGAAAGATTACGAATTCCTAAATGTTTCAACCGAACCCTTTACAATTCGTGATGAGACATATTGGCTACAAGTTAAATTTTTTTACCAATAAATAACACCATATATATTGATAATATTCGCAAGATATTTCTTGAAAGATCGTGCTAAAGCATAATAAAATTAACGAACGACTATTGCTTAGCCATCAAGGTAAACTGTCATTAACCTTTGTTATTGTAGTTTCTGTTAAGTTTTATAATACAAATTTGATATGCACATATCTCTCTATACTGTTACTGAAAAAAATGTCGTTTTGAAAGAAAGGCTTAACCGAACGTCTTACATTGTCTGAATTTCATGACCGTTTGGCATGGGACCTCTGTATCATAAGGCTATTATGCAATAACATTTTAAAGATATAAAATGCTCATCTTAAGGTAAATTAGATTAATTGCAGAAAACAAAAATTAGATTAAATTAAAGTTATTTACAATGTAAATATGTAATAAAGTTTCAAAATTGGTCTTATATGAATAACAGAAGACACAGTTCTTTTTGGGAACTGAATCTCCAGTTTTGCTTATGAATTTAAACTGTGTTTATCTATAGTTTGTATAGGTTAATAGGTTAAAGGGAACCTTTATTTCTTTGTTAAGTCAATGTTGTTGTTGTTTTTGTTTGTTTCTTTACAATTAAATAGAGACAGTTTATTAATTATCAGTTTTATAAACTATTAAGTAAAATCATAAAATAAGATATCATTTAAACTTTTACAACGGTAAATGAGTTTATGTTACTGTTATATATTTTACTATATACACCAAAATGACTACATGTACGACGGTAGTATAATGCTAGATCTGCTAACTGAAGGTTACAATTATTTTTATTAAAGCTTTATGCAAACTATGCACAATAGATGACCTTACCCTAAGAGCAAATGGCCAAAACACGAAACCATTGCTAAACAATAAAAACCTTATTTCACAATAACAGCATAACAGTTTGTTCGTCACATTTTTATTTACAGTATTCATGTCACTTGTGTCTTGAAAAACAGAGACATAATATGTTTCATTTCCTATAAAAACCTACCGTTAGTTCATGAAAACTTCTTTATTTTACTTTCTATGAACTTTATAAACTATACTTTTATACCATTTAATACATAGCAATACATCAAAACTGCCATATATATTACATGTGAAAGCAATATTAAAACTACGCCACATACATAACACGTCGCAAATTCAACGTTTACTTAACGTTACTATTTTAGCAATCCTATGCAGCCAGTCAGCTTTGATGACGCTGCTCTGTCAAACAAACCAGAAATGTTATTGTACTAAAATCATGACATGCATATTTTCGTTTCATCAACATATTTTCACGGAAATAACGAAATGCATAATACAAATACCTTAACCTTTCATCTTCTTTTACTGTAAGTGTCAAGCAGTCTGAGTAGACGCCATACTGTTGGCTGCTAAATTTACACATCCAGAGATTAAAACGCTAGTCCTAGACTTGTATAATACACACATAATTTTAAATGTATTTGTCTGCTGATAATTCGACATGATTTAAATATAGAAATAATAAAAAGATAGGGACAGCGCTTTAATTGTGATGACACAGTTTGTTTTTCTTTCATATCGCAACAAAGACTTAAGTCTTTGTCTCCTGATTACATCATCTCGTTCCAAATGTAAATATTTATTCCCGTTTCCTTTGATACCAAGATAACGAAAAATAGAATCCACTAAATGAAATTTCTGTTATGCAGCATATTAACCCGTTTTCATCGAACTTTTCAAATGTAAAAATGTTTGAGTACTGTAAAAACACACAAACGTTTATCGTGATGAAATGAAGAGTTTACATATAATTTAGCCCAGTCTGTGCTCGGAGGTAGGAGGGATGTAGCACCTCGGGTTGTTTTCATTTGTTTGCTTGCTTGTTTGTTTGTTTCATTTTACGCTTTTTCCTAACAGTATTTCAGTCATATAGTCGGGTAGTTTCCTAACCATCGTTCCTTGAGAATTACACCAGTACTAGACTACCTTCCTCCGCGCTTCACTACCAAAGCATCTCCTGGGGATCGAAACCACGCCAGAGAGGTAACTGGATAGAAGTCATCGACTCTAACCCCTCGACTTTGGAGGCGGTTGTTTTCATAAGACTTCAATAAAATTAAAAACAAATTTTTTTTGCAATATTTCCGATGAGAACAAATGAGATATTTGTCTATCTTTGAAAAAATGACAATGTTTTTGTTTGCAAAATTATCAATGTCTTCGTTTGCAGAAAGGATTATGTTTTCGTTTACAGAAATGATAAAACATTGATATGTGTTACATTAAATATTCTAGTAAGAGTTTTTTTAAAACTGTGTCGAATATGCTAAATTTTAGGTTTTCTGTGTCATGATATCTACCTTACAAAATATTGAATTTCAATAGTTATGTGTTTTGTAAATATTGCACAATATTATTCCAAAACAAATGATTATATTTTTATTTTGATGTTTCATTTTCTTTGTGTCTATTATTTTTTTGTGTTGTATTATTTTCTTGAAACTAGTTCAAATCTTGAAAGTTGATACAACTTGTCTAGAATTAAGCACAATGCACATTGAGAGGTCATCAGATATAAAGAAGTTTGAATATCTCAGACAACTTTAAAAAACAACGGATATGTTTTTCATGATTTTATTACAATTTTCCAAAGCATGAACTGCTATGACTTTATTTTTTGATCTCATTTTCTATCTCACCTACTTTAAGTTTTTAGTTCTCTAACCTTATCTGGATTAAAATAAAGACTCTAATTTACACCTGTTCAGACAGATATTATCATCAACAAATGTCCTCAATATGTAAAATAATTCCCGCAAGGATTTAAAGTAATTAACTTAAGTAATTAAATTGGAACATAATCATGATTTATTAGGTTAAGAAAAGAAAGAAATCAATTAGTGTTTGACTGAAATAGAGACCTAGTATTAATCGTCATTCCTGGATTAAAATTTTAAAACACAATTTATTACTTTTGCATAATTAAAGCAGCAGTGATAATTGAACTTCGTGTATATTTTCGACTGTTACAATAATTGATACATTCAATATAGCTATACATATTTTAGTAATTGTCTATGTGATTTAATGTAGAAAAATATTCTAAGGTGAATTATATACTGTTTTGATGGGTTGATGTACATTGCTACATATGAAAAATCATTTTTTTATTATTATTTTAGGGGCAATTAAAACTTTCATTCTAGAACTGTAAAGATATAGAATAGATATAAAATAGGTAACGACCTTGTATAAACTAATACCCTGTACAAAACGAATTATTGTCTATTTTAGCTTTCATGATTTTATTTTTAGAACTATACATAATTATGTCATTGTCAAACAGATAAAAACAAAGACGCATGCCTAACTTTTCTCACTAATGCATTTAACCGAGGTTCGTAAACAGTTCGTAAACGCTCTTAACAGTTTTTCAAAGGAATTCTGACGTGGTTCAAAGGACTAAAAGCTAAAGTGTGCATTTCTTGCATATATTAACTTTTATTATCGCTTTAAAAAGACAGACATGCAAAGGATAATTGAACAATTTAATTCGAAGTAAATGTAAAATCGTATGTTGTCTTATTCTTTGTCCGATTTGAGAGAAAAAACGTTGCAGCGCTTTTCTTTTTGGGTCATTTTTCGCAGTAACAATTATTTTTCTGAACACATTCTAAGGTTTGTACACACGTTTTTGGTTATGAACTACATGAAATGTAACATTAATCTTGAATAATTATTTTCAGTTATAAAATGAAATTAACAAACACAAAGTGTTGAAACCGAAACAAAGTATAAAATTATCAAGTCAGTTTAAATTCGGTTTGGTGGTTTAAATTGAAGTTTTCAGATTTCGTTATAACAAAACTAGTCTTAACATTCACGAATTGTTATCAAATAAGTAATTTTATAGTCAGCACTGAGGACACCGCTATGTTCGGTAAAAGCAAATCATCTACAAATCTACTAAATGAAGGTAATATGTTAATTAAAAAAAAGTTCTTAAAAAGAAAAACATGCTCTTTCTTAAAACACATTTTTTTTTCATTCTTTTTTATGACAAATACATTATTACCATTCAATGAGACGGAATTAAGAATACCACATTATAACGAATTTTTACAATTTCTCAAAATGAAAAATTTGAAAGATAGCATATGCAATTAATAAAAAAATCAAAGATGTTCTTTCCTTGAAATACATGTATTTTTTCATGAAAAAGACATCATTACATTACTGGGAACGGCAGAGATTAAAAATAGAACATTATCACGATCATTTTTAATTTCTCGAAAGGAAAGATTTGAAATATTACATAACATTTAATTACATTTATACCCAAAGGAAAACTTATAACACGTTACAAGATGTGTACCAATTAGTTTGAATTACGCAATGAGCAAAGGTTTAGAATACATCAAATATTTTAATGATTAATGTGCGAATGATAAAAAATGTGCTGCAGTAATTTGCGGCCTTGCAAAATTTCAGTCTAAAAAATTATAACAGGGAAAAAAGTTAACTTTCCTAAGTAAGATTATTCATCAATTATGAATTTAATATTTACTTATTTCCTATTACGTCAGGGGTATTTTATATTCAGGATTCAATACATTTGAGATTATTTTGCAGTTTTCCATTGTAAAACCGAGGCTGCAGTTTTTATGCAATGTTGTTGTTTCCTTTTTTTTTAAGGGATCATCCTTTTAGAAATATCAACCATAGTTTTGTTATAACATTTTCTTAAAAGTGATATTACGCCCATCTAAGTGTATAAGATAAATGCACAGGTAAATGTCAAAATAATTTTATATTCTAACATAATCGTGTTAAATTTCATTTTCTTTTATGCATAAGTAATTAATAATCCACGTGATCAACGGAAATATTTATTAATGTAGTCCGAAATATATCGATAGCGTTCATTTTTGGGTTTTGTGGATTACATTTTAGAAAAGGTCTATATTCTATCTCAAACAATTTCACTCTAATTCATTGTCATTAAGCATTATAACAATTCACACAATTTATTTGATTTGGAAAATAAAAACAAAGATCACTGAATGTAAAATTAATTGATTTTACGAGCTAGCTGTTTTTACTTTGAATTTTGACGCAAACAACCTCATTCTAACAAAACAATTGTCATGAAATTTTCATTAACTGCAACCTTTAAAACCCCCATCTCATTACCATTTTGATGACAGCATTAAATTACAGACGAAAAATTTGTTTGGAAACGCAAACATGATTATAAAAACAACAACAAGATTTTAATCAAGGTAAACATTAATATAAACATGAAATCATAATAAATACTTAATGTCAATATAACAAATAATTATCTGGAATATATCACATGCATCATGTTCATACTTTCGTTCTACACAAAATTTGCGGTATAAGTCAAGACATTTTAAAATTAGATCCCCTTACAAATAATAAAGTAGTATTTTTGCAAGTCGTAATAATACGAAAAGTTCTTATGATTTATCTCCCTTCCTCGCCTTTTACTATTTTGATGTACCTTTTTATTGATTATTGTATCTGTCTTTATTTACATAAATTGTGTTGCATTAGCACCTATACACACTAGTACAGTTACATTCTAGTTCACTGCTTCTTTGCTTAATGTTAATGTGTTGTTGAATTTTACAACCAGTTACAATAAAGTAAATGATACCACTTAAGAAGTATATTAATGAAAACGTTGCGTGACAAGGTCAGGTAAGTAACAGTTCTAAAAAATACAGCCACTGGTTTCAAATTTGCTTCCTTGTTTCAATTTCCTGGACTTGTCATTTTTTACATTAAAATATCGCTTTTGGCAATTCACGAAATCAGTTATTTTCTTTCTGTTTGTAAAACAGATGAGAATTTTATACACATGGCATATTTTATTGGAGTCGTTTCCTTACACTTTCTTTTTCGGTTAACATTTTGCGAGAATGTTTCATGCATTAATTTTTCTACATAGTTAATCTGCCAGTACTCATATAATTTATATCTCCAGAAAGAATTAATTATTTATGTACATACTTATAAAAATATATAAATATGCTCAAATGATATATTTTCAAATATTGAAAATTGCTTAACAGTCTCTTTGTAAATATAGAATAAACATGTTTTGACCACAAACAAAGTAGATATATTATGTTTTAAACTCTACACATTATAAGAGAAAAACACGTCAATAAAAAAAACTGGCAGTTTTTTTAAGGACCAAATTTATTTGACCTGTTATAGAATATGCAGCTTCCAAAACACAGTTTGTAGAATAAGACATATTCAGAAAGAATTAAATAGATTTCAATAAATTTTTAGGATAACGATAGTTTACTCTTAGATGTGCATACTATATCTTTAAAGAACATTGTTTTAATTTTAGGCAATGATGCGATAGCTCATAAACAATATTGTACCAACATGTTGTACAGTATTGCACAACAAAATTATCCAAATTATAACTAAATGATGACTTCAGCTAAAATACAAAACAAACTTGAAAACGTTCGTTACGATAATCTGTTCGTTTAAAGTTATGTGTTTTGCTATTTACAAGTTTGCTCTAAGATCAGACTAATATAAATCGTTTATTAAATATCTATTTTTAACTACTTGAAGTGTTATTCTTTAAATGGTTCTATCATAGAATAGATATATTTAGTTTTAATAAATTAAAATAATTGTTGAGTTAAATGCGAAAATAGTTACGAAATGAACGTAACAGTTTTGTTATAGCAAACATACTGTAACAAATGCTTGACACATTAATTAACTTGTTTTTGTAACAAAAATTGATATTTCCAGTGAGACAAAAAACCTTTAACATTTATATCCCATATATCTTGGCTTCCTTTTGCTTCTAGACTAATGTATCATTAATTTTTTTAAACAAAACATTTACTTGAGGCAACGGATATCTTAAAAAAATACTTAGCAATGTTTTGAAATTGCTATATCAAAAAATGCATTAAAACGTATCTTTCATATAAGGTTAAAAGGTGTAGGGCAATCTATCCTACCTAAAATAAGTGCAAACCAGTATTTACGTTTCCAGTTCCCCTAATCCGACCGAAAAATATTCCCGGAAAATGACATTTTCACGCCCGAAGCCTAAAAATATTTATTATTTACTGTTAACTTGTGTCATATGTCAGTTATTATAAAACGATCCTCTTAATCAAATAAATTTCATTTAGTTCGGTGTAACGCCGCACTAACACTGATCGTAATGGTCATAAAGCGACTTTTCAGCTACTGGTGGAGGAAAACCTCAGTTAAAAACACGTTTATAAATTATGGCACAAATAGGCACATGATTAGAACCAGCAACGTTCCGTAAGCTAGCTTGATATCCTCTTAATATTTCAAATCATTGATAGGATTTGAATCTTCCGCATTTGAATTCTTCCACATTTCGTTGTCATTAGGAATCAGATATATTTGAATTATTTGATAATATTCTGTACAAATTTATCTCCATAAGCATGATTTAAGGTTGCTCAAAGAAGTATTGTAAGCATAAGCTGTCAATAAATTGTATTATGCATGTACTTTATAAACATATTTCAGGAAATATATCGTATGTTGCTCCCTTGGAGACTTTAATGGTATTTATATATCTATTTACTATCTATGATTGTCATATCTTTACTTAATAAACTCACAGCCTATTATATTCCGGGAATACCATTTCCAAGAAAAATATGATTTAATTCTTTACACACAACGTGCTTTTTAGCAGGAAATGATCATTTGAAACAACTAATTAAAAAGTAAAGGAAATGCCTTAGATCAGTAAGAAGAGCCATCTGTTTAAGCTTTTGGCAGACATAAATATGAACAAAAATATGTTGGTATCTATACATGATGTATCAACTAACGATGTGTTGTCTAAGTTAATCATCGAATAATGGAAAATATTCATCGTATAATTAAAAGTATATGATAGGTGATGAACAAAACCAAATCTCTTTATACAATTTATATTACTACTTTTGTCAATTACGCAATCGTCATAAATTTGAACGTTCTTCGTTCGCAATACGAATTCATTCAGATTAATCAGCCTTTTTATATTCCTAATCTATTTGAATTTGTAACCTTTTCTAATGTTGTTATATGATAATAGTTAATGGGTTTTGGCACTCAGCCAATTATCAGATGGAAAATTGTCAAAAAACGAGTACCGTTCTTAGAGTATTCCGCTTAGCTTACGAAAATAGCTTACTTCAAATGTGTTATAGTAACTTTCATGGGATATTTTTAATTAATCTTGTATTCTTAAGTATGTTTTATGTGTATTCACGTAAGACGTTTTATATGTCCTATTAAACACTACTGCCCGTCTCATTAATCTACGTTATCAATAAAATATTTAGGCCTATACTTATCTTTCTAAGGAAAATGCCCATCCTTTATCAGAGTGTAAGCACATCATTGTTCAACATTGACATAACGTCTTGATCAGAGATCGAAAAGTCATGATTTGAGAGGTTTGTCTGTATACGAGATTTGGTTAAAGATTAATCAAACTAAATAAGTTCATGTGCCAATGTAACAATAGTGATAAGAATAAATGAATTTGACAAAAAACACTGTTAACTGCGTATCAACCTGAATTGGATATGTTCAAGTAAAGCACTTTTATACATGAGTAATGGAAATATGCTCATTGATGAAAATATAGTTGTTCAACTAAATAAATGATGATTAAAAGTATTTCGTAAATGACATGTTACAGTTATACAGGTAATCGAAATTTTTGAAAGTATCATTTAGTTTAGCATATTTCTTTAAGGAACATTTGTTCCTACTGATATATGCCTGTGAAAACTATAATGACGTAGATAAAGTAAATTGTATCATACAAATGGTTATTGGTATTATTGTTACCTAATGCAAGTGTGATGTACGCACTTATACAAATTATATATTTCCACAGAAGTAGAAAGAAAACATATTATTACTCCTCCGTATGTATTCAAAGACAGTACGAATCAAATGAATATATATGTCTTTAATTAAACAATCAGATCGTAAATATGTAGACAATCTAAAAATAATGATTATGTTTTATAAATACTTTTAATCACGACATAATGTTGATATATGAAATCCTTTTTTTTTACTTTTCTTCCATTGTTCCCTTAAATTCTGTCATCAAGACGAAATAAAATTTGTTTTATGTTTATTATTGTTATTAAATTTTTATCAGTCTATAGACATGTTATTTGAACCCACTATCATATCTATCGCTAAGTATTTCATGTATTTAATACGTTCCTTTGAACATGTTGAATATAATTACTTTGTTTTCGTAACTTACCTAATTATGGTTGTATAAATAGCAGGCTGAGTGGCTGTCTGATAAGAATTGCAAAGAAAGGAAATTTAAAGTAGACACATTTCTTACCACAGGTTATTAAATATTCCTCATAAATGTAGACAAAAACGAAAAGATACAAGATTTTGTAAATGTGAAGGCTAATCGAGAATAAAAACATATATGAATTGGTGAGAATATCACTTTCCGGCTAAGCAAGTTATAGCCTTCAAAACTAATATGTATATGTATCGATACCAGTGTTATTTTACCAATCAATTTTGATGTTTTGTCAAAAAATTACTAGTCCTACTTCGTAAATATAATATCCTATAATTTAACACAGAAGCCTGCAATAATTTATTACTTTATTTTTTAACCAAGTCAGTGATAAGCTTAAAAAGAAAGAACACCGTAAATTAACCGTAAATTAACCAACAGTCTAATTTATATTGATAAGTTCTATGTATAATATGTTTTCTTTGTGCAAAAAGAACGTTGCTCACATGATGACCTCTTAATTAACTTATGTGTTTGATGATACATGAAAAGGTATTTATCGTTCTCTGATAAAACATTTTGATGCATTTGATATACCATACAATAGATATATTATAGACGCTTATTATTTTGTGTCATTTTTCGCAATAACCAATATTTTTCTTCATAAATTCTATTGAGCAAATAATCTTTTTGGTCTAGGCAAACATGTAATATAACATTAATCTTGAATACTTATTTTCAGTTATGCATGTCAAATCTTCAGAGGAGCCCATTTAAGAAATAACAAATGATATAAAAATAAAACAAAATTGATGAAAGATGAGCATGCATAAAATCTAAAAACATTTTATTAAGACATTTACTATTCGTTCCCTCGTCAAAATAGTAAGCAAGGGAAATTTGCAGTTGAAATTTTGCAGCATTTTTTTATTTTATCCTTGTAATGCCATTACTTGATTTTATGGTGGAATCAAAATCGAATGCGTGCAATCTTGAAGAACATGACATTGTTTCAACCATTTTTAATTTACATAATTATGCAAAATACAAACTCTGTTTAAAGAAATAGAGTATTACACAATGTGTTGAAACTGAAACAAATCCATACTTTAAAAAAAGTATCAAGTCAGTTTTATTCCATTTTGATTGTGATTGAAGGTTCCAGATTTTGTTATAATATAACATATATAAGCTTTAACGAATTGTTACCAAGTAAGTCGTCAGAGAGGGCTCTGCTATGTTTTAATAATTTTAAAAATCGAAGTATTTTACTAATTTAAAAATAATCATAATCATCTACACATTTACTTAATGTAGGCAGTATGTTAATTAAAACATGATTTCTAAAAAGAATAAAACAAGTTCAAGATGCTCTTCCTTTAAATACATTATTCATTTTTTATGAGAAAAAAAGACATTATTACCATACTATAAGGCGGTAGAGTTTAGGAATGCCACGCTATAACGAACAATATATAACGAACAAAATAAAATTTCTAAAAATGAAATATTTGAAAGCTAGCATATGGAACAAAGATACAAACACACTGTGTTGAAACCGAAACAAATCCACACTTTATAAAATTATCAAGTCAGTTCTATTTCATTTTGATGGTAATTGAACTTCCCAGATTCCGTTACAATACAACATACATGTGTGTAAGCATGAACGAATTTTTATCATGTAAATTTATTTCCAGTCAGCTGGAAAGACATCGCTATGATGGTAATTTTGGATGGCAAATTATTTACTAAAGTTATTATAATCATCTACAAATCTACTAAATGTGTGTCATATGTTTAATAAAATATTAGCTCTTAAAAAGATAAAAAAGTTAAGTTTGCCCGTCCTTGATTTTATTACAAATTATATTTACCGCCTCTGTGGTCGAGGGGTTAGAGTCAATGACTTCTAATCCAGTTACCTCTCTGGCGTTGGTTCGATCCCTGGGAGATGCTTTGGTAGTTTAGCACGGAGGAATTTGGTCTAGTACTGGTGTAACTCTCCAGGAACGATGGTTAGGAAACAACCGCCTATTTGTCTGAAATACTGTTGGGAAAAGGCGTAAAATGAAACAAACAAACAAACAAACAAATTATATTTAATTACCATACTTTGAGATGGTAGGGATTAAGAACATCATATTATAACGAACATTAATTATAACGAACATTTTAAATTTCTCAAAATGAAAGATTTCAAAGATAACAAGTCAAATTAATAAAATAGTTACTGGGAAATGTAAAGATTAAAAATAGAACATAATCACGATCATTTTAAATTCATCAAAATGATAGTTTTGAAAGAAAACATATGAAATTAATAAAAAAGTAGAATTGTTCCTTTCTTGAACTGTATGCATTTTTTCCACGAATAAAACATTATTACAATACTAGAAAACGGTAGAGACTTAGAAAAGAACATTATCACGAACATTTTGAATTTCTCAAAATGAACGATTTAAAATATTACATAACATTTAATAACATATATGCCCAAAGGAAAACTTATAACACGATACAAAATTTGTACCAATCAGTTTAAATTACGCAAATAGCAAATGTTTACAATACATTATCTATTTAGATGATTGGTGTGCGATTGGTACTAAATGTGCTGAAGCAATTGCAAGATTTCTGTCTAAAACTCATAAAAGGGAAAAGAGTTCAATTCTTAAATTTGATTATTCATCAATTATGAATTAATATTTACTTATTAAATCAGAGGTATTTTATTGTCAGGATTCAAAAGATTGTTTTGCTCTATTCCATTGTTAAACAGAGTCTGCAGTTTTTATGAAACGTTGCTGCTATATTGCTTTTTTAGGAATCGCCCTCTTAGAAATTTTAAGAATAGCTTTGTAATAACATTTTCTTAAAGTGATATTACACCATCTTAGTTTAAAAGATAAGTGCAAAAGTTGAATTCAAAATAAGTTTACATTTTAACAAAATTGTGTTTCACTTCATATGTTTTATGCATACGTCATCAATAATCCACGTGATCTACGGCCACTTTTATTAATATAGTTCGGAATGTCTCGGTAGCTTTCATTTTTGGGGATAGTGTTTTACATTTCAGAAATCTTTTATATTTTTAGTTAAATATTTTTCATTCCTATTCATTGTCTATCATCAGTATAACAGTCATTCTCTTCTAAATACATTACTTCTGCAGCTCAATTTGAAAGACAAAAATACGCACGATGTCGCTTAAAGCATTCACACAATTCATTTGATTTGGAAAATAAAAAAAAAAGATCACTGAATTTAAAAATAATTGATTTTACGAGCTAGCTGTTTTTCCCATTGAATTTTGACGCAAACACCCTCATTAAAACATAACAATTGTCATGAAATTTTCATTAAATGCAAAATTTAAAAAGAAAAAACATGTCTTTACCATTTTGATGAAAGCATTAAATTACAGGCGAAGAAATTGTTTGGAAACGCGAACTTGAATGTTAGCACAACAACAATATTTTAATCGAGGTATACATTAATATAAACATGAGTTCATAAAAAATACTTACCTCAATATAACAAAAGATTATCAGATTCTGGAATATATCATATTTATACATTCGTTCTACACAATGTTTTTGGAATAAGTCAAGACATTCTAAAATTAGACCCCCTTACAAATAATAAAGTAGTATTTTTTGCAAGTCATAATAATATGAAAATTTGTTATGTTTTATCTCCCTTCCTCGTCTTTCACTATTTTGATGTACCTTTTTAATGATTATTGTATCTGTCTTTATTTACATTAATCGTGTAGCATTTGTACCTTAACACACTAGTACATTCTAGTGTCTTCTGTTCACTGCTTCATTGCTAAATGTTAATAGGAAAGTTAAATTTTACAACAAGTTACAGTAAAGTAAAAGAAACCACTTAAAAAGTATATAAATGAGAACGTTGCGTGGCAAGATCAGATAAGCAACAACTCTAAAAACTACGGCCACTGGTTTCAAATTTGCTTCCTTGTTTCAATTTCCTGAATTTGTCTTTTTTTACATTTAAATTTTAAATTAACATATCGCTTTTGGCAATTCACGAAATTAGTTCTTCTCTTTACGTTTTTAAAAAATTTGAAACTTTTGTACAGATGGCTTGTTTTAGAAGTGACGTTTTCTATCACTTTCTGTTTTGTTTAACATTTTGCGAGAATGTTTTATGCATTAACTTTTCTACACTGATAGTCTGTCAGTACTCATATAATTGATATCTTCAGAAAGTTTTATTTATGTATACACTTATTAAAATATATAATATGCTCAAGTTATATATTTTCAAATATTGATAATCACTTCATAGTCTCTTTGTAAATATAAAATAAATATGTTTTGACCAAATACAAAGTAGATATCTTATGTTTAAACCCTACACACTATAGGTGGGCACAATAACAATATATAGTGTTATTAAAAAGAACTTGCAGGTTTTTTTAAGGACCAATTTTACATGATCTGTCATAGGATATGCAGTTTCCTAAAGAAAGTTTGTACATTCCCTTTTCTTTAAATAAAAGTTCAGATAAAAAATTATATAGATTTCAATTAATTTCTAGGATAAAAATATTTTACTCTAGATGTTCATACCATATCTTTAAAGAGCATTGTTTTAATTTTACGCAATGATTTTTCGATAGCTCATAAACAAAATTGTATCAATATGTTACGATGATCAGTTCGTTTAAAGTAATTTTTTATACACAAGGAGTTTTGCACAAACATACTGAAACAAATGCTTGACACATTCATTTAATTGTTTTTGTACCAAAATTTTATATTTTCAGTCAGACAAAAAAGCTTTTAACATTTATGTTCCCATATATTTTGGTTTTCATTTTGCTTCTTGACTAGATGTATCATTATTATTTTTTTAACAAAACATTTACTTCAGGCAACAGATGTCTTAACTAATATATCAAAATACTTAGCAATATTTTGAAATTGTCATATCAAAAAATGCATTACAACGTATCTTTCTTGTAAGGTTAAAAGGAGGAGTTTAAGTTATCCTACCTAAAATAAGTGCTACTCTTTACGTTTACAGTTAAATATGTTCCCGGAAAATGACATTTTTACGTCCGAAGCCTAAAAATATTTCCTGTTTTCTGTTTACTTGTGTAATGATTTCAGATATTATTATCAAATATATTTCATTTGGTTCCTTTTCACGTCGCACTAACACTAATCTTAATGGTTATATAACGGCTTTTCAGCTTGACTGGTGGAGGAAAACCTCAGTTACTAACCCGTTTATAGTTTCTGGCACAAATGGGCACCTAAGTAGAACCAGCAACGTTCCGTAAGCAAGCTGGATAGCCTCTTCATATGAACTTAAAGGATTTGAACCCGCAGCGGAACAACAAACAAAAAAATAAATAAATAAAATAAAAAGAAAAAAAGAAATTAAAATATACCAACGAATAAAGCTACAT
Organism: Ruditapes philippinarum; assembly: GCF_026571515.1. Lineage (NCBI taxonomy): Eukaryota > Metazoa > Mollusca > Bivalvia > Venerida > Veneridae > Ruditapes > Ruditapes philippinarum. The sequence continues at coordinate 122,106 of NW_026855585.1, forward strand.
AACAACTGAGATATCTTAAGTTTGCTTTTCTTTTTATAAAGTTTAACAATTGTTAATATTTGCATTCAACTAGATATATTTAGTTTTCTCTTAACATCATAAATAAGTAAAATATAAAAAACGACTACAGATGAAAAAAACATTGAAATGTACGCACTATTGAATTTTATTTAACAAATGTTTTATATCGTCCTGATTACTAACGTACACAACGTTGCACTTATATCTCCAAATAATTGTATCGTTTATAGCATACGTTTTCCTTGAACTTTGACAACCAGTCAGATCTGTTAAATTGTTCTGTTTCAGATGTAAATTGATTTCTATTGATAAGGAATCATAGAAACTGACTTACCATTGACACATGTTATTTTGCTTCTGATTTGAAAAGTCAATATTATCTTGATAAACAAAACATATTTTCTGTGGAAATAAGTTTGGCTTTGACTAAAATCATTTTTTTATTTATGAACTTGTCAATGACAGATTTATAGGTTGTCAACGCAATCTTAGGGAACAAACGCCTTTATCTGTGTCTAAACACATTGTCATCCAACATTTAACAAACAAATGAATCAGGAGGGACAAACATGATATAATTGGTATATTATATAACCTAGTTTTGGTTACAGCTAAACACATAATAACTGACTAAGAAGGTCAGAGTTAATTAGACATTGGGATCTCTTATATACAATTATTTATGATCGCTATCGTTATTTTAAAATATTGACTTGATTGTCCGCCATTGTTACTTTAAAAATATACCACTATTTGTTCATTTTTGTACGAAAAACAAGAACACCAAGGACCCAGCAACAAGAACCAATGGCAAGGAGCCCAGGCGGACCCCAAACAAAAACAGGACAGAGCACGGACAGGTTAATCATTAAATGATAAATAGTTTGTAACTGATTAGGAATTTAAAGAAAATAATAATAGGCCCACAAAGGGGAAGGGGACAGGAGACCGGGGGAAGGGAGGGGGTTAATCAAAGAAATAAAAACATAGGCAATGGGGAAGATACTTACCGTAGACGAGAAAACAACAAGGGACACAAGCAAAAGTGTCACCAAAACAGTATGAAAGAACATAGACATACATCTGAGGAACACAGTGGGGCACCGCCTTGGAACGGTCAGCAGAATAATAATGACTGCTGGGGAGTGTAAACCGGTTAATGGTGCACCAAACCTCGCTCTTAGCCCCACCATGTTCCTATAAACGAGACAGTGTAAATAAAATGAATCACTGCCAAGTGAAATTCTAACAGTTGTCATGGTTACAAAAGGTTAAATAAGTAAAACACTAAAATGATCATGTAGAAACATATAAAAGTAAACCCAATGACCATAACAAAAGTACTCAATTTCCTAAAGGAAGACAGAGCAACTAGAAAATCACCTACGAGGGCCCGACGAAGCAAGGCAGAAGACAAACATTAAGACAATTCAGTCCCAAAAGGCTTTACGAACTATTCATCATAGAGTCTCCCACTTGGTCCGTCAGATGCAATCAAAAGAGGAAAGCGTAGTGTCCAACTGTAAAAGGCTTGAACACTAAACATGCAGTATGTTTTAAAATAGTCGGATCATATCGGGATTCCTCTTTTAATAAAACGTTTAATGATTTTAGTAAAAACAGCAGAAAAATTACAATGACCCAAAATCTTACGAAGTTTGTAAATCACATCGCCATTAAAACCATACTGGCTAATCCCTTGTCGCAGAAGAGTTTTTAAATCACTATTGAATTAAGAAATTAAATCAAAGTTACGATTGTAAAATTTAGTAAAACATTTCCGTAATTTATGATAGCGGTACCCTTTTAGAATTTGCTGGAAAAAAAATTTTGTCGTTGAAACCCTTTTACTTTCTACAAGCTCAGGAATCAATTAACTGAAAACATAAACCCCTAATATTTGCAGGGGTACTCTCCATCAAATGGGGAAAAAAAATTATACAAAATAAAAGTCATCTTTTTACATAATTTTTCGGGGAAATAAAATTTGTTTTTGATAAAAAATTTAAATCCAAAAAAAATTTTAAAAAAATTTCAAAGTTCTTTTTTTTAATGTGTTCAGCGGATAAATTCAGACACCATTTGATCAAAATAAAGATTATCTAATTTAAAATTAAAAATATCATCTGGAAGTATTATTAAATGCCACATCTTGTTGTTTATCTTCAGAGAGACTCAACATAAAGTCTCTTTCATAGCAGTACAAAAACAAATCGGCGACCAGGAGTGCACAATTAGTACCCATAGGAATTCCTATGATCTGTTTAAATAAGGTATTACCAAACCTGACATAAATGTTGTCTAAAGGAAAAGAGAGTGCTTTACAAACTTCGTCACAGGTCCACATAGTATAATGTTTAACAATACCGTTAGAAAAAAAAGCTTTGTTATAATTACATGCTAGAAAGGTTACTTTTTTCCGTGCTAAAGTTTTCTAAATTGGGGAAATCATTGATTAATTTATGTGGCAAAGTTGTATAAAGTGTAGAAAAATCGTATGTACTGACAGTTGAAGCTTGAAAGTTCTTACTTTTGAATTAATCCAAGTTTTCACCAGAATTTTTAATTGACCAAAAGAGATGTTTGCCTGTGTTTTCATTGACTTTATCACAATATATAATTACATGTGTTCAATGGCAGTCAAACAAGACGTCAATAAAATAGAAAGTTTACTTGTAGTGCAAGATGTAGAATTAGCAATGAATCTGGCTTTGTAAGGTTTTTTATGTAATTTAGGAATGCCAATACATAATAGGAAGTTTGAGTTCATTTTCATTAATTTGGACTTTAAGATTGGAAATATTAGTAATATGATTGTTTACAATGTCTTTTTCGGAGGCAGAGGTTTTACAATACGCATTAGTACTATTTAGTTCCTTATTCAAAACGTTAATGTAATGGATTCGTCATACAATTATAATATTATTAACCGCCTTGTCCGCTGGCACCAAAACAAATTTTGAATGAAAACCTAGAATATCCTTTTTCAGATGTCTTAAAGTAAGTCTTGGTTTAGGTGGCAAAAGATGTTCATCTCCACGATAAAAATTAATACGTGAATCAATAATTTTAAAGATGTTACGTTTCCATGTAACTAGAGCATTACTATCCGCATTTTCACGGCGGCACCATTTGACCGAAAAATCCTCTATAGATTCAGCAATCTGACCACGACAAGCATAAAAATCAATATCAGAAGGAATTCTGTATTTAGGTCCTTTCAAGAAAAAGTTACGAATTCTTTTGTCTGCAATTATATCAAAATACCGTGATAAATGGCAAAATCTAATTTTCAGAAAATATTTCAGTCTCAAATTTTGAGTATTAGACGAATATCAAGTAAAAATACTTTGTTGTAAATTAAAATTTTTAAATTTTTTTAAAAGGTTCTTAATTTATAGCAAATGATTGGTATCTCGAATTTTTGAAGTATAAAGGAACTGAATTAGTGACACGTTTATCACGAAAAATACAGCGTTAATCGATGAAATCGATACCTTTATTTAGAAAGGTTACTTAAAGGAAATGCCTGTTGTGGTCAGAAGTGTTGTCGATATGAGGTCTTCAAGTCATGTTTATCCATATTTCAATGAATTACAGCAATTATATTATTCCACATTATGTTTACAGTATACAATCCGATATATTTGAATTATTTGATAATATTATGTACAAACTTCCATAAGCATACTTTAATGTGCATTGTATTGGAACATAATCTGTTGTTATATAATAGTATTATTCAAGTACGTGATAAACATATTTGCGGATATATCTCGTATATTACTCCCTAGGAGGCTTTAATGGTATTTATACACCTATTTACTATATATGCTTGTCATATAAATAACTTCTGTTCTATATATAGAAAGAAAATATTCATCCCGTCTCATATTCCGGAATACCATTTCGAGCAGATGGATTTAATTAGTTTGTTCCCGTAATATGGTATAATAGTTTTATATTGTCTATCTTAGCACAGCTGTTCCGGTACTTTTGAAGCCCGAAACTATTCACTTGACTGATTTATTTGTCTGTGATTCTTAAAATATTAAAACTCATACACACTGCTACATAAGGGCAATTTATATATTTTCTTTAATTACAACAAAATCATTTTCAAAAGCTATTTTGGTAATTGACACTAGAAGCTTGTTTGCCTTTTACTATTGACAGCGTCAAAAAATATCATAATTATGCTTTACCTCTTGTGCGGTAAAAAATACAATTATACTCTTTACTTTGTGCTCAATTAAAGGGGCTACACTGAGGTCTGACGGGTAATTTGGTGTCCAAAAAAAATGTATACAAATTTCCCCACAAATCACAATATTATGACTAAAATAACAATAACTTACACTTTAACCAACCCTCTAACAACAATTATGCTAGAAAATGCATATTCACATTAGCTTTTGATGCAAAAATGAAAGTTGGTTTTCCCAGACATGTACAGAAGTTACCCACAATTCATCGGGTATAACTAAAATACGCAACGGACATTTTTGGAACAACAGAGTAAACGGGGGTAAAAAAGTCTATTGATTTTTTCTCAACTCTCTAACCTATCATGTTTATATAACTTGAGTATAACGAAGAAAAACTGTATTAAAGATAATCAAGGTAGCAATTTCGTAGTCTTGAAAAATCAAACGCCAGCGAAGCGGTCATTTTCTAGACAAAACGGAAAGATATTATATACATGTACAATTATTTTCATTGACATTTCAGTTTCAATTTCAATATTCTAAGGCAAACATAATGCATCGGTGATATTTATACTAAAACGAGCACAGTGTAATCACACTAATAAAAGTATTTAACGCTATCTATAACGTATTTAAATCAAATACAGTTAATGACATGTCTCATTTGATTTGATTGTTTGTATTTGGGATAGAGTGGGGGTTACGTCACACAAAACTGTGTAGGTCATTTTTGCGACTCTTCAGTTTTACTGGTGGAGAAAGAACTCAGGTGCCCCCTTTGCAAAATTGTTTCTGGCACAAACGGGCATCTGTGTATGTAATGAGTGACGTTTCGTAGGCTATCTTGATAGGATCGTACATACACGTTCCACACACAATTACATCATATTCATACCATAGGCAAAATTAAATGCACGTTTCCTATTGTAACAATATGAAACCCCAGAAAAAAACCTGAATGTGAATGTGGCATTTCTATCGTTATTCCATAAAAGCTCCCCCCCCCCCCCCCAAAAAAAAAAAGAATGAATACATCAATGGGCATGCTCTGGAGTGTTGGTATTTATTACCTGCACTCCAGTTACGCACTGTGCATGTATATGAATTCGATTTAACTCTGACACGTTTTCAACAAAAAAGTCTTCAAACTATGATACAACAAATGTTTATGATTCTATTAGAAACTTGTTTAGAATTTACTGATTTTTTGGTGAAAACGATATAGTTTACTTGTACTACAGATAAGATCAAAGTGCTGAAGGCACTGAAGAAAAAACGGATAAACTATCACATTTTCACTCCAGTTTCACAGGTAAATTAATTTTATATGTCGCGGTTTACATCTAAATATCAGCTAACCTTTGCTTTTTGAGACTTTTGTTTTTGAAAATAATCTAAACGAGTAAAATAAATCCTCTTTTATAGGCAAATAATTTAATAAGTAGCATCCCCGATTTCTCTTCATAAATTGGCTTTAGCAAATTCTTTTCTATTCAAATATTAAGAACATTCTGTCAGTGACGTGTCCTCTACTTGAAATCTTCCTGATGTGTTTTTTTCGGTAACAGGAAGAAAATGACAGTCTGTTCGTAGCATTCGGTAACAGGAAGAAAATGACAGTCTGTTCATTTGATCTTGACTGTGAAAAATCATGTTTTGTGAACCAATTTATCCTGCCGATAAAGATTTTGCAAGCAATCTGGTGGTTTATGTTCTAGTGCTTACACTTAATTTTTAATTCCAAAGAACATTTCTTAGGAGACCTTTAACGTTTGATTACGGTATAATCACTATAATCGAAATACTTAGGAATTAATTTTAATTCCTGTTACTGTGAAATTTTTCGTTCACGTGTTTAAAATACTTAAGTAGCTCTAAAATTTTCAAAACGATATCCAGTATTTCCGAAACAATTTACAAAGGCTTTTAATACACAATCTTATGAATCTTAAGTATTACGAGAACCACCCATTTAATCTCCAGAAATACATACGAAAAACAAGATAAATCAAAAGGCTGCAAGCTCTGTGGTATTTTCTGATCTTTGCAATATAAATCGCACTGTACAACTGTATTATTTTCCTGTATAAGTTTATTTTTATGTACTATAATTCTTCTTGCTTGGTACCAGAGTTTGAAACATTTTGCATGACTAGAGTTGCATCAAAAATCATTTATGTTCAAATAACCCTGCTGTGGAAGCTTGACTATGTCGGGGGCTGCGTCATGTGAACGTTGCCGTCGCCTTGATTGTCTTTATTCCAGTTTTCCTTTTTTACTCTTATAACGCTCTCAATTTCTTTTCCACCGGGAAGCTTTCAATATATTGGTAACATTAAAGCACAGATCAATTGACCCATCACTAGTACGGAGGCCTTCCAATAAGAAAAAATTTATCAGGATATCTGCTAAATCAATAATGATAATGATAATATTAATAGAGCCAGATTGTAACTCTTTTCCGACCTTCTTGATAATGTTTACCATGTGCATGAAACAGGTATCAATTACCTATAGTTTTGAATGTCTAGATCAAAACATAGTAATCTTTTCATCAACAAAGTTTACATCCAATGCGGATAAATATGCAAGTATGTATGTAAAATGATAAATATTAAATTTCAGATCTATCTAGCAAAGGAGATCGATTTTTTCTTAAAGAATTTTAATTATGTGCACTAGACATACATTAGAAATATTATCTAATAAAGTTGAAGCCTAAATGTCCTATAATGAGGCCGGATTCATTCTCTATTTAGCCAGTGCTTTCAGTGCTTTGATCAGAGTTAAAGAGAAAATTCTGGAATAACATTCTGTGTGTGCATGTGATTTTTTATGCTTACAATACTCAAATTCATGTTCGTTGTATAAAAGGTATTACGAAGTTTTTTTTCCTGAACGGGTGTCAGATAAACCAAATTGACCTTTGAAATAGGACCCATTACACTGATTGACAAAGTAAATTTTCTTAGCCTAGATATCATGATATTTTAACCATTACAAAGTTAATACATAATATTTAATAATTACACGAAAGCTCAAATTAACATAGAATATTTGTAAAATTTGTGTATGTCAGTTTCGAACTCCGTACGTTTAGCTAAATTCATCATTGTAATGGAGAAAAAAAAATGATAACAACAATGTAATGCTTTAAATATATTGAAATTGCTTTTGAAAGATTTTTCTCACAAGAACATATGTGAACAACAAGAAATTTAACAAACAAACCCATTATTTGCTTTTAAATTTATGGATTGTTGGTATATTCCGGTTTCGCACTTTCGTTGCTGCCGATACACAAAAAATTCTCCGTTTCGCTTTTTAGTCATCCCGAGAATCATCACGTGACCGTTGTTTTTATTCAGATTTGCAAACTGAAAGGTGTTTAAACGCTTTTCCCACAAAATTGGAGAAAATATGTATTTCAAACGACTTGCCAAGCCAAAGAACACATATCAATGTATCACTGATTCTGTTTGAATGTCCCTAACTCGCAGGTAACAAAAAAATATCGGTTCGTGAAATTTTACTTTTTTTTGTGACATTCGGCCGTACCTCAGTGGAGTACCTTTAAATGCTAGTCATCAGTATCTCTTGATTATGTAATTATCACAAGATTCAAAATGTACTTATTTATCGTTAAGTTGTTCATCTGCTCGTATTTCAAAAGCATAACTTGATTCTTTTAACAAAATGTGTTTTTTGGAAATAAAGAAATTTTTAATATAACTAATTAAAAAGTAAAAGAAATGCCTGAGATCAGTAAGAATGGTCATATTTAAACAAATTGAAAATGTTTTGTTTGCGCACATGTCCGTTGTCGTGTTCTTTGATCGATTAAAAACTTTAAGCGAAAAAGATGTTGTACGGTCAGTTCCATATACCAGACTTTTTCTTTTTAATTTTGCGTAGTTGTCGTCCTTAGATTTTTGACACAATTTGTATTGAAATATAAGCGAAGGCGGCACAAAACGAAATCTTTCTCTCAAAATATAGGTCTTTTTATGCCCCCCACAGTGTAAGTTTATGACTTGTATACAATTATTAATTTGATGTTTAAGTATTGTAAATTATACGTTTCAATGTCGTATTTTTGGTATTTTTTGAATTTCTTTCGAAGTTGTGACGTCATCACATACTATGCATTTAACATGTTTTAATGATAACGAAAGTGCACTTGTACTGTTAATAAGGCTTAGGCGGCTATGTTTTAGCCTGGTTTCTTGGTTCGTCAAATTTTAGTACCGGTCAAACCGGGAAATTAGGTTCTCAATACCGGTCTATCCAGATTTGTTCACGGCTCATTTAGGACATAACGCTTTTAATCTTTATGTATTTCGAGATTGTGGACATGTCATATGAAGTTGTCATGTATTATTTTAGGATTCATTTAGGGAAACTTACCTGTACTTGCAATTGTTAGGCATACATATATGAAAAATCTTTTTGTATAACTATTAAATCATGTATGAGATCTGTACTGAAGTATTGTTTTTGTAGGTTTTTCATTCATTTACCTTGGCTCTCCGGGGCGACGTAACTAAATGATATCAAATACGTAACAATAAGTCGTTATATCCGTACATAAATCATATATACATTAATTTATGTAGACAACATGTAAAAATGAGCATTTCAAGTCTGCTTACATATAGGCTATAGTTTGGGCGACGCTATGTATCTTTTATGCATCTTTATATGAATATGTATAAATGCAAATATAATGTCCCTCGATGAATTGCTACTGATGGCGAGTTAATGTAAGCAGGTCGCAATATTGCTTATCTTAATTCACTGAGATTATATAAAGCTGTCTACTGATAGAAGGATGCATTGTGATAAAACAGAATATTGATATAATGCGATATTGAATTATTGATATAATGTTGCAGGAACTTCTGTTTAAGCTTTTGACAGACATAAATATGAACAAAAATATGTTGTTATATATACATGATGTATCAATTAGCGATGTATTTTCTAAGTTAATTATCGAATAAAGGAAAATATTCATCGTATATTTGAAAATATATGATAGGTGGTGAATTATACAAACAAACAATAACCAAATCTCTTTATACAATTCATCTTCCTACTTTTGTCAAATACGCATCAATCGTCATAAAAGTGAACGCTCTTCGCAATACATTCAGATTAATCCACCTTTTCATATTCGTAATCAAACTAAAGTATGATATTATTTTGGAGTTGTAACTATTTATAATTCTGTTGTATGAAAATGATTGATGTTTTGTTTCGGCAGTCAGCCAATTATGAGATGGAAAAGTGTCAACAAAGGGCATTGTTCTTAAAGTATTCCGCTTAGGATACAAAAATATGACTTTAAATATGTTACAGTAACTTTCACGGGATAATTTGTTTGATGTGGTATTTTTAAGTATTTTTATGTGTATTCACGTAGGTCGTTTTATATGTCCTACTAATCGCTATTGTCGTATCATTTATCTACGTAATCAATAAAACATTAAGGCCAAAAGTTATCTTTCTAAGGACACTGTCCCGCCTTTATCAGCATGTAAGCACATCATTGTTCAACATTGACATAAAATATTTATCAGAGAACGAAAGTGTTGATTTGAGAGGCATTGTCTACTAACCTAGATTTTGTTAGAGATAATATTATTTCAAGCTAAATATAAATCAACATATGTGCCACTGTAACAATAGTTATAAAAATATCATTCTGTCAGAGAAACAGAATTTGTCAAAAAATAGATTTTATTTAGGAGTACTAAAATATATTTTCGATTTTAACACTTTCTGGTAAAACATTTAATAAATTGAATTTAAAAAGTACATCAAATAGCCCGTATTTACATGAATTACAATTATGTAGAAGTAATGCATTTTATACGTCATGAATAATGGAATTATGCTTCTTGGTAATATGCAGTTGTTCAATTAATGATCATTAAAAATATTTTGTAAATGACAAGTTACAGTTATACAGGTAAAGGAAATTATTAAAAGTATCATTTAGTAAAGCATCTTGCTTAAAGGAGCATTAAGTCCCAAATGCGATTATTTGTATTAATCAGCAAGACGAAAATAAAAATTTCCATGGTTTAATGTTTTCATGTTATTAAATTTTATTTTGTTTATAGACACATTATTTCTGCCCACTATCATATTTTCTAATTATTCATTTCATGTTTTTGAATATAATTATTTTGTTTTTGTAACTTTCCTAATTATGGTTGTATAAATAGCTGTCTGAGTGGCAGTCTGAAATGTTTTGTTAAAAAGGAACTGAGACACATTTCTAATCAAAGGTTATGAAATGAAATGTGTGTTAACAATATTCGACAAAGCAAAGTCCATTAAATAGTGACTAAAAATGTAGAGATGAAAAAGGGGGAATACGCCATTCACTTTTGTAATAGCCATCCAGGAATAAGAAGCAGATATGAATTGGTGAGAATATCACATTCAAGCTAAGTTCTCTTCAGGTTATATGTCTCTTTTACAGTGTTATTCTGTCAATAATTTTGGATGTTTTGTCAAAGCATCCTAGTCATAGTTCGTTAATATCATATCCTATAATTAAACGCAAAAGTCTACATCTATTTATTAATTCAGTTTTAAAATGAAACAGTAATAGGTTTAAACAGAACGAACATTATTACTTAACCAACAGTCTAATTTACATTGATAAGAAAGTACTTTCCAAACATGTACCTGAACATTAGGCTCTAGATATAATATGTTTATTTGTGCAAAAAGAACGTTGCTATACCAATCAAATAACGACCTCTTATCTAACTTCTGTGTTAAATGACGCATAAAAAGACATTTATCTTTCTCTGACAAAACATGTAGATGTATTAAATGTATAATACCATACAAGCTCTTATACAATCGTTGTGTACTTATAAAAAGAACAAGTTTGACCTTTCAATAACGCCAAGCTCTCTTCTTGTGCGCCAGCTGTTGTCTATTATAATGCAATCAGGGGAAGCTGTTAAAACTGCCACATGACTTTAACAGTGTGATTTAAAACCTTAGTAAGTAATACATTATTATCATAAACGGCTTATAGGAGATTGTATGTCAATAAGTGCATTTTAAACGTTATTTGACAGACTTTACCTACCTGTATGAAATTCTTTTTAAATAAAAGCAAAATCTAAGATAAAAAGATCAAAAGAGGAAACGTGGGGGCATATCATATGTTGTTTTTTTTTTTTGCTTAATTAAGTCATCTGTTCGGAAGTATGAAAGAAAATATGGAGAAAAAACTAGGGGAGATGAGTTTTCCCAAAATAATGAAAAATTATAACAACTTGAAAGATGGTTTTCTAAGGATTTAACTTTTAATTTAACCTAAGTTAGTTTTTTTTTGTTTGTTGGTTCTGTTAAACAGAATCGTTTGTTAAAAAATTTTAAACATTGATAAGTTTATGCCGAACATAAGAATAGAAAAATACGGAATCACTTAAATACGCGCCCAAAACGGCATGATTAAAAACAAAAACTATTGTCCTCATCCATAACCACTGTTTAGATTCAGTATTTCTTCAATACTTTTCTATGTAGAACTGAAAGTAGCCTATTCTGTTAAACAATTGTATACATTCCACAGACGCATATGCTTATGAATATTTATCATTCTTATCTGAATCCGAATGCTTATGCATGCGGTCAGTCAGGCATGTTATTTGTAGAACTAGTCTGAGATAGGTTTTTTTTGTACAAAAGCAAGTAAAGGTCTCGTGAGAAATATGGTAATATTCTGCCTCTTAAACCATGGTCATATAGATAAGAAAGAAAGCATGATTCATGTTTTTTTGTTGATACAAAAAGTTTACATATTCAGCAGTTCTTTCTTGTTACGTAGATTTTAGCATGTTACAGTTTCTGTGTTACTGAAAACAAAGTAATATTGATGTTTCAGTTGGCTTTTAATTAATTTCGAAGCTTTTACAAAGAAACAAAATGTCATTCATATACGACTAAAATCATTATGAATGTGTAATTGGGTTTCACAATAATGAACTTGTACAATTAAATGAAAGTTTTGATTACATATATAATGTACACTATATAATAATTATATATCATTATAAAAAAGTATAATATTCTTTTCAGCAAAGATGGAAAATAAAAATTGTAAAAACAAAATTAAGGTTTACACATTTATTAGAATACAGTTATACAATTTTGCATTTCGTCAGAAATCATTTGGCTAAGGTACTTATTTAATAAATGGTAACACTGCCAACAGAAATCGTTGTCTTTCATTTATCTTAGACTGTGTTTCAGACCTTATGTAATCCGGGCTAGTGCTACTCTAAATCTTGTCTATGCAGAAAGAACTACTGCAAATCAGAATTATTCACACGAAAGTTTTGTTAGCGTTTGCAAAAACTTTCTTTCAACTAAATTATGTAACTGTGCAACTCATACAACAATAAAAACCAAATATTTTACAGCTTTCGACAAGATGTGATACTTATTCAAGAAGTGAATGTTCTCCATTAACCCTACTTAATAATGAATATTTTTACGTGATTTTCAATAAAATAAGATATTCTAAATTTAAGCAATATCATATTCTTCACATCAGCAAAATATAATTTGGGCTAGGGACTGGCATGTTCCTTTTCTCTGCGCACGCTCTTGCTCCGCGCATTTCTCAGTAGCATAAATTTTACGAAATGATGTATAAGGACACAGTAATTTAGTCACAATAATATCTAGAACTATTACTGAATACCCCACCAATTCCCCTGGAAGAGGCTGACTTTAAACAGTGGATATGAACAAATACATTGTTGAACAGGAAATTATAAGTTATAAGTACCAAAGAATTGAAGTTTGAAAGAAAAGCGTGTTAAATATTCGATTATATTTTATATTAACTTTAATATAACCATTGTTTATAGTACATTTCAAATAAAACATATGTATTTGTTCCTTTAGCGAGAAAATATGTTTGTTTCAGGCATATCATACTCATAAAAGCATCACATTTTATGGATGAATTCCAAGTTTAAGGAATGGTTTTGGCAATTTCTTATACTGAAGGTCAGACTACTGTATTAATTTTCATTCTAGATAAACTAAAAAGATGGTTCCTACATATATTTTGAAATTGCGTATTCATCCTTGAGGTGTACCTTATAATGTTGATCAATTGAAGTTACTGACCCATGTCAAAATGGACGAAAGCTTGCACTTTTCACATCGATAAACTGGCAAAATCAATTTGAACTTGCAACATTTTTTAGCTTTGCTATTATGGATGTTTTATTGGATTCTATTTTCTCTATATCAAAGTGACATTATGCCCATCAAAGGGTATATAGTGAGTGAATGGGTGACAGTCAAAGTAAGTTTTCATTTTGCCATAATTCCTTTTAATTTAATAATTTAGTTCACATAAACAATGAATAACTCACAGATCCAAACGAAATTTCTGTAAATATCCATAAGAATTTAACTATAACGCTAAGTTTATAAAAAAAAGTGGGGCAGTCTTTTATACAGTTTAGACCGATTTATAATTTTACCCTAAACATTTTCCAATATCAACTGTTGGTCAATCACCATTTTGACATTCAATCCTTTGATAAATAAAGTTAATTCAGCTCAACTTGACCATGAAAATATGAGCAAAATGTCACTTTAAGGTAATAGTTCATGGTTTATTTAATGTTTCCTTTGCATGCAACCGTCTTACACATTTTAAAAAGTAAACAGATAAAATACAGTCACTCATTGTTTGTTCTTCTTGTTCAAAATATGCTCCCATTCAGATTCTTGAAGTAGATCGTAGGGTTATCATTAAAATAGATATAATGTTTTAAGTATAATTTATTAGAAATGGAAGGAGAAAAAATGTCTTGAAATGCGATTATAGGACATTAATCCAAGTCATTATATTATATCAATTGTTTTCTGTTGGTGTAATTTATAAATTCATTCATTTTATTCATTCTAGTTAATGCTAACATCACAAAACATCAAATATCATATAAGTGCAGAAAAACACTAATGGTGATTTGTTTAAAGAGGAATTGATTCTTCTGTGAAAATAAATGTAATCAAATCTTACTAAAACTTCTCGCATTGAGACATTTTAGATCTTTCATTAGAACAAATTACCTTTTTATATTATGTGGGAAGAAAGTAAAACATTTATAATTGTTACAATAAAAACGTTGTTGTTAATTGGTTGTTTTTTCTCAATGTATTTTTTCTTGATTTAGAATTAAATGTACGTTGGATGAAACATGTATCAAGTTATATAAATAACATACAATTAATATTAATTCAGAAATATTTTAACAAATTAAAATAAAAAAGAAAGAAAACAGTGAGTTTTGTTTCAGTTTATAAAAATTTCTACCTTTTATATTTTTCCCTTGCACGTGACACACGTTATTTAACATAAAACCTTTGTTTTCCATTTTTGAGTTGCTTTTGTTTATTTTCAAGAAAAACAGACAAGATATTATACACATTTATAATAACTGCTATTTTGTATCGCTTTTGACATTTTTTTTACTTTTCCCCATCGTAAATGAATTTTGTGTTGTTATAGATTGGAATAATTTGTATTTATTTGAACGTTAGACTTTAATAAATGCTAAACAATTCATAGGCATGAACATTTGTTTTATTATGTATTCTTAACTGCACCGTATTGCATAACATGTGTACAATAATAAAAATGTTCGACAACAAATAATTGAGACATATGACATAAGTAAATATCACTGAGAAGATACCAGATGATAGTAAACATAATACTTAGTAATAAATGTTATATCCATAAACATTTATCAGAACATGTCGAGCCGAAACTTTTGTTGTATTTTTGTGTTCGATCGAAAAATTGAGATTTTCACTATTTTTCTTCTGAAAGGACCAGAGCTAAGGTTCGAGAGTTCGATCGATCGGTGTTCGAGCGATCCGAGTTTGAGCGAACGAAGTTTAATTAAACTTGAAGATAAGGAGAAACTGGATAAATTACTGCCCTTCATTTTGGAATTCATAAATAGAAAGAACATAAATTTAATTGTTATTCAGACAGTTATTCAGAAAACATAAAGTCCTATAATTATTCTTGATATGAAATATCAAAAAATCTTCATCCCAATATGAACTTTGATTTATATATGTTTATACTTTTATATATCTTTTATCTCCATATAGTATATAGTATTATTTTAGGAGAAAGATTGTTATAATAAACACGTATAAGTCGTTCTGTGCAAAATAAGTTATTTTATACAGAACACATGTCAACTCAACGTACCATCTAAGGGCATTGCGTGGTATTTAACATAATTGTAACAAAGTAGTTAAACGTCCATTTCTTTATAACAATAGTTGTTTATTTTTTCAGATACTCTCTTTAAAATTTCTAAATTATTCTTTACAAACATATACGGACGTCTTCGTTTCAAAAACGATGAATTTTAATATTGTACCTTATATCTTGCGACATATTAATTTTTGCTTTTATTCTATGTTTTTCAGCGGAATACCGATTTATCCTTGAAAATTTTATTTGATAATTTCACAGTGAAAATTATCAAAATATAATTTTACACTGTTCAATGATGAGACTATTGTCAATAAATTATATTATGCATGCACTTTAAAATTTATAAACATATTTCAGGAAAATTAATATCTCGTATATTACTCCCTAGGAGGCCTTTATGGTATTTACATATCTATTTACTATCTACTTACAGCGTCGTAAAAACCACATATGCTTTACCTCTTGTGTGGTGAAATATACATTCATACTCTTTACTGTGTGCTCAATTAAATGCAAGTCATTAGTATCACTTGATTATAAAATTATAACAACAGTCTTAATCTACCAATTGGTCGTTAAGTTGTTCATCTGTGATATAAAGAGGTAACTGTGTGATCTACGACAGTATATTGAAGTCACGTACACGCATTACGGTTAGAAACTGGTCATTTTGTTAAAGCGTATATTACAAAATACGATTTTATTCTTGACACAAACTATGCTTTTTGAAAGAAAATAAATATTGAAAACAACTGAATAATAAGTAAAAGAAATGCCTTAGATCAGTAAGAAGGGTCACATTTAAACAAATTAAAGATGTTTTGTTTGCGGGCATGTCCGTACACATGAATCATATTTAAATTTATTTATAAAGACAGTTTATAAAATGAGCATTTCCATTCTGCTAACATATAGACTATAGTTTTGGTGACGCTGTGTATCTTATATGCAACTTCATATGATTATGTATATGTATAACTGCAAATATAATATCCCCCGATGAATTGCTAGTGATGGCTAGTTAATGTTAGTAGGTCGCAATATTGCTTATCTTAATTCACTGAGATCATAGAAAGCTGTCTACGGATAGAAAGTTGTAACTATAATGATAAAATAGGATATTGAAATAATGCGATATTGATATAATGCTGCGGGAACTTCTGTTTAAGCTTTTGACATACATAAATATAAACAAAATGTAGTTATATATACATGGTGTACCAAATAACGATGTGTTTTCTAAGTTAAACATTGAATAAAGGAAAATATACATCGTCTATTTGAAAGTACATAAGTGATGATTAACCAACAGACAATAACCAAATCTCTTTATCTACTTTTTTCAAATACGCATCAACCGTCAAACCTGTGAATGCTCTTCGCAATACAGTCAGTTTAATCCATCTTTTCATATTCCTTATCAAACTATGATATTGATTAGTTTTGTAGCTTTTTAATTCTATTGTATGATAATGGTTAATGTTTTGTGTCGGCAGTCAACCAATTATCAGATGAAAAAATGTCAAAAAAGAGCATCGTTCTTAGAGTATACAGCTTCGCTTACAAAAATATGAATTCAAATGTGTTATATTAACTTTCACAGGATATTTTGATTGATGTTTTATTCTTGTATCTTTTATGAGTATCAACTAAAGTCGTTTTATGTGTCCTACTAACATTATTACCCGTCTCATTAATCTACGTATCAAAACAACATTTAGGCATATACTTATCCTTCTGAGGAAAATGTCCCGCCTTTATCAGCGTGTAAGCACATCATTGTTCAACATTGACATAACGTATTTATCAGAAAACGAAAGTCTTGATTTGAGAGGTATTGACTGCTAATCTAGATTTGGTTTGATATTAATCAAGCTAAATAAATCAATATATGTGCCACTGTTACAATAGTGATAAAATATCATTATTGTCAAAGAAACAGTATTTGTCAAGAAAAAATAGATATGATTTAGGACTGTATTAAATATATGTTTTCCATTTAAATATTTTCTGATAATACATGTAATACATGAAATAAATTGAATTCAAGAAATACATCAAATGCCGCGTATCAACATGAATTTGATATGTTGAAGTTATGCACTTTTATACGAGTGTAATGGAAATATGCTTATGGTGAAAATGCAATTAATCAATTAAATAAATGATAATCAAAAATATTTTGTAAATGACAAGTTACAGTTATACAGGTAAACGAAATTATTGAAAGTATCATTTTGTAAAGCATCTTGCTTAAAGTCCCCAATGCTATTATTTGTATTAATCAGCAAGAGGAAAATAAAAATTTCCATGGTTTCATGTTTTTCATGTTATTGAATTTTATTTTGTTTATAGACATATAATTTCTACCCACTGTCATATTGTCTTATTAGTCATTAAATTTTCATGTTTTTTTGAATATAATTATTTTGATTTTGTAACTTCCTAATAATGGTTGTATAAATAGCTGTCTGAGTGCCTGTCTGAAATTATTATTATCATTATTATTATTATCATTATTATTATTATCATTTCTATTATATGAATAATAATAATCATTATTATTATTATTCTTGTTTTTATTATCATTATTATTATCATTATTATTATTATTATTATTATTATAATTATTGTTAACATTATTGTTACATTTATAGTTTTACAACATATCAAACCTGTTTAATAAAAAGTCAAACCCATGATAAGTTTATATCGAAAATGAGAGTAGGAAAATACGGAATCACTGCATGACGTACTCGCCCTTTACGACCTGTTAGGTTCAGTCTTGCTACAATATTTCTTTACCGATCTGAAATTAACATATTCTGTTAAACAATTGTATACACTTATGAATATTCATTATTCTTTTCATAACTGAATCCGATTGCTTATGCATGCGGTCAGTGAGACACTGTTATTTAATAGCTGCCGGTTTCTTTTTGCCGCGCCAGTTTTTGGCAAATTCAACCCCTATTTTTACGCGCTTTAAAAAAATGAAAACTATCTTAAATTGTCATATTTACTAAATGGTTTAAAAGTTAATATGTTTTGTTTTTCTATCTTTAATACTTTTTTGTAAAAATGCATTGAAAGTTTGCATTTGCCATGGCAAAGTGTGTTTTGCCATGGCATTTCGGCATTTTGCCATGGCAAATAATTTGCCATGGCAAATTAGAATTGCCATGGCAAGATTTTTCCTACTTTTGCCATGGCAAATTTGCCATGGCAATTATTTTTTTAAAACATCACAAAACATTCTAAAACTTATCCTATGACATGTTATTGGTGCTATTGTTATGTTTTTATTGCAATCTCTAATTTTTTTCATTTTGCCATGGCAAATTTTTGCCATAGAAATGCCATGGCAAATTTCTGCCATGGCAAATTTGCCATGGCAATTCCATGGCAAAAATTTGCCATGGCAATTCAATGGCAAAAATTTGCCATGGCAAGTCCATGGCAATTACATAAAAGTTTGCCATGGCAAAATATTATCAATAAAAAAAACAACATTTTTTCTTTGAATTTTTTTTTTTAATCATTAAATTGCTATCCAAAGGAAAATATAGTCAATTTTTGTAAAATGTTTTAGTGTCATTAAAAAATGGTCTGTGGAATGTTTTAATTATGCCCCCCTTCGAAGAAGAGGGGGTATATTGTTTTGCTAATGTCGGTCTGTCTGTCTGTCTGTCGGTCTGTCCGTCGGTCTGTCGGTCTGTCCGTCGGTAGACCACATGGTTTCCGCTGATTATCTTGAAAAGTATTTATCACAAAGTCTTCATATTTTACATAGTGATTGGTCATAACTAGTAGATGACCCCTATTGATTTTGGGGTCACTAGGTCAAAGGTCAAGGTCACAGGGACCTTAAATGTCAAAATGGTTTCCGCTGATTATCTTAAAAAGTATGTATCACAAAGTCTTCATATTTCACACAGTGATTGGTCATCACTAGTAGATGACCCCTATTGATTTTGGGGTCACTAGGTCAAAGGTCAAGGTCACAGGGACCTTAAATGTCAAAATGGTTTCCGCTGATTATCTTAAAAAGTATGTATCACAAAGTCTTCATATTTCACACAGTGATTGGTCATCACTAGTAGATGACCCCTATTGATTTTGGGGTCACTAGGTCAAAGGTCAAGGTCACAGGGACCTTAAATGTCAAAATGGTTTCCGCTGATTATCTTGAAAAGTATGTATCACAAAAGTCTTCATATTTCACACAGTGATTGGTCATAACTAGTAGATGACCCCTATTGATTTTTGGGTCACTAGGTCAAAGGTCAAGGTCACAGGGGCTTTAAATGTCAAAATGGTTTCCGCTGATTATCTTGAAAAGTATTCATCACAAAGTCTTCATATTTCACATAGTGATTAGTCATAACTAGTAGATAACCCCTATTGATTTTGGGGTCACTAGGTCAAAGGTCAAGGTCACAGGGGCTTTAAATGTCAAAATGGTTTCCGCTGATTATCTTGAAAAGTATTCATCACAAAGTCTTCATATTTCACCTAGTTATTGGTCATAAGAATTAGATGACCTCTATTGATTTAGGGGTCATTAGGTCAAAGGTCAATGTCACATGGGCCTTAAATGTCAAAATGGTTTCCGTTGATTTTTCCATAATTGAACACTTCCATGTACCCATTTTTGGCAAGTTTCTTTAATAAAATTACCAATTATGTGAGTCAATGGCTAGAAAGGGGGGTATATGTGTCGTTCCGAAATTCTTGTTTTCAATTTT
>NW_026855586.1:0-16880 GCF_026571515.1 Ruditapes philippinarum
AATTAATTTTGATTTTTTTCTTCTTTTTTTCCCTCTTTCTTTCTCGGTTATTTTTTACCCCACCCACTATTTTGAAGCTGTACTCATCTGTGATAAATAATCAGGTAATGATTTTTTATGCTTAACTTATCAAGAAATGTTCAAATGAAAAATACCTTTAGATTAAAACACAATTTCCTATATTTTAAACTGAAATTATAATGTAAAGGCATGATTTGGGAACATTGTAATTTTAAATATTTTTCGGTATTTTTACCCCACCCACTTTTGAAGTTCTACTCTTACATCATTAATACTCAGATATTAACTTGTCAAGCTATGTTAAATTGATAAAATACACACAATTTCATTGCAATTCCATATATAATATATTTTAATACGGAAAAACGAAAGTCATCATATTGTCAAAAAATGCTATTTTTTACCACTTTTTTGGTAAAATTGATAGTGATAATTTTAAGTTTGTCATATAATTGTCATTTTTGCTCAATAATGACATAAATTACCCATATTTTTCCTGATATTGTGCAATCAAAACTACTTTGTACAAAATCTGTATGTAAAAAATCAAGAAACAAAAAATATATGGTATTTTGTAATTTATGGCGGCCATATTGGCGGCCATCTTGAATTTTTGTACTTTTGCCCGGGCTGCGTAACTTAAGAAATGGGTTTTTAGAAACTACAAACAATATGTTTAATAATGATAATGTTTCTTTTGGTGATACGGTAAATTGCAATAAAACCCCACCATCTCTTGGACTAAATGTGTTTATTGGTTGTCAAAGTTTCCATTCAATGGAAATAAAACAACTCATTGTATTATATGATATATTATTTTTTTAAACTAATGGTTTTAGAGAAATGTTAGATACTTGTTACTTGAAAATTGAAAAATTAGCGAAAATGTGAATTTATTTGTCTTAAAAGTAGCAAAATATAAACAAAGTAGTATTTTGACTTCTATGCAAAATAATAATTCACTATAATAACTGTTCTTCTTGCCAATAATAAAAATAAACAGATGTAACAGATGATGGTTCAATGAGTAAATGTTAGGATACTATAAAAAATTAATTCAAAAATTAAAATTTTGGAGAAAAAATTTTTAAAAATTTAAAAGGATAAATTGGGTTAAAATATACTAAAGAATTAAAAATGATGTAATGTCTATAAAATTAAATTTTTAAAATAAACAAATATAAACATATAAATAATAACTGATCGATACTTTTTTGCAGCATTTAGCTATTATACAGAATTGGTTATCCTCTTTTAATGTTTATTCTACACCGATAATGATTGAATGAATAAATGTTGGCTTTTTAAATAAAACCTGATTCACAGTAGAAAACTCGCAATATCGTAAAATAATGTCTTATTATTTACAAACTATGTATATGCATATTGGGTGTTCTTCGTAAATAAGAAAGCTAACAAGGAGCGGAGCGTAGCTTTCTTATTTACGAAGAACATCCAATATGCACTCTAACCGGCTTAGTGCTCCGCCCACTTGCGTTTTATAATATAAAACGTCCAGTTTATATAAAATGTGTTCTATTAAGATTTGAAACCTGAAAATTTGAAAAATCCTCGTCGGTGATTGGCTTAAAAAAATTGGCGAGCACTAAGTGAATATATCATCCCTAATATCAAACCATTACATTAATGGTGTCTTAACTTGAAATACTCATGATGCATAGGATGTTGTGTATATAAAACAGATTAAAAACCTATTTCATATTTTAGGCTGTGCAAAGCAAATTTAATTTGTTTTTATCTGCAACATATATTTTGGTTTCGGATTTAAAAAAACAACAGCAATATAATTATTGCACTAACACGTAACCAACTATTTATAAAATTAAATTGGTTATAAAATGCCTGTTTAATATAAAATATATTTATGCATTTTATTTGTTTCTACATAATTTTGCATTATTAATCCGTAGTCAAAGAACTATATTAAAACACAACAAAGAGGTATGTATCATGTTTGATTCTTTATTAGAATGGTTATAACATTGTGTTGGTAATTCATTATAACACCACACAAAGATACACGAGGCATTCACTAACGAAATAACTAACAGATAATTTTTAATGATAAACAAATCTTTTGATATTCATGTGATTTATAAATTTGATTGTTAACAAGAACAGCCCGTCTATGCTACGTTCCTATGCCTTCTCTTGTGTTTTGTTCGATGCATTGCTAGGATCTGCGGCTTTAGTTCTCTGTTGTTGGAATTGTATGGGGAAGCCATTGAATG
The DNA here is from genome assembly GCF_026571515.1 of Ruditapes philippinarum. Classification (NCBI taxonomy): domain Eukaryota; kingdom Metazoa; phylum Mollusca; class Bivalvia; order Venerida; family Veneridae; genus Ruditapes; species Ruditapes philippinarum. The sequence goes on from NW_026855586.1 coordinate 2,274, forward strand.
CGTTTCTCTGTTTATCTGTTAATCTAATATCATATTCAGTCTTCTAAACATATATAATACGTTTGGTTTATTTTTTGTTGCTTAAACGTCCAATATACTCTTACCTTTCTGTTGTTTCGTGATGTTGATTTTCAAATAATATGCCAAAGCTAACATGGGAAATATGATAAAGTAATCAAATCCCCAAATACTTATGAGTTAACTTTGAAAATAAAACAAGTCTCCATCCGTTAAACATGTGCCTATTTCACAGAGTCGTTGATTCCTATTATTTCCATATAATACCATATATTGTCTGGAACGAAATTGGTTTGATTGAAAGCTATGGCATTATCTTGCCTGAACTGTATTATCTACTGTCTGTCATGTCATTGTAGCAATAGTTTCAATCAGCCATATGTCTTAGCTTTCAAAGTATATTTTTGTGCCCGAGTAAGACAATTTTCTTGATGAACGGAACTATTTAAGGTTATTTATACAAAGTACAAGTGAATGTATCCAGCTTACGGAACGTCTGTGCTTCTAATCAGGTGCCTGTTCGTGCCTAAAATTATGCATGGAGCGGCACCTGAGGTCTCCCTCCACCAGTTAGGATGGAAAAGATCAATAACATTACAATGTTAATAAATAATCTATGACCTTTAATAAATAATAATAACAACATAAAACAATATCGCATAAAACGAAAAACCGATTAGGAAGTACATCCAAAACGTTTTATTCCAGTATCAAGTAAATGAAAACATTTAATAAATATTAACAAAAACGAAGACAAAATGAAAAGTAAAATGACAACTAAATACAGAATATAATAATGGATGGATTGCTGAATGCATGAATGAATGCATGAATGAATGAATGGATGGATGAAGAATGAATGAATGAATAAATGAATGAATAAATGAATGAAAATTTAAATGTAAATAACCTAAATTACATTAAAAAAGACTTAAGGTATAAAATAGTCATATTATTATAACATTTTACTTACATTTAGGTCATTCATTGAACGTTAAAAAAATAGCAATAGCTAAAGATACAGACAATGATTTACCAATACAAATTATTTGTCAAGAAATTCAGTATGAGCGTAGTTATCAATCAAATTGTCAATTAGTGGTGTATTACACATTATTACTCAGTATATAACATATTATGAAAAACAAATGACCTGTCTAGTTGGTAACGTGATATCACCATTAACATTCTTTATATGTTTGTGACGTTAATGAGCGAGAAATAAATTCATAAATTTGAAATTGATGTACTTTAATCACAACTACAGTGATTTATATATACAGCATAATACTGTGTATTCTGGAGATGAATCTGTGGGCATTGCAATTGAGATTTTTTTATCATTAATCACCTAACCTACAAATAATTTTCTATAAATACTGTTATTAACTTCAAAAGACAATTACGACTATCATTGCATTTAAGCTCGTGTGTTCTGTGTTTAATAGCATGTAATAACAAATAATGTTTCAGAAATAAATACAAAACAGTATTTCAGATTATTGAGGGTGAATAGCCTAGAGAGAACATTAGATAATTATGTAAAAAAATATCAAAGCGAATATGTCTTTACTGACACATGTAGCAGTATCGTAATTTACTTCCACAACATCTATCATGTATGTATGCTACCCACCGGACTATAACATTAGTAGAGACAGAGAAAATGCAGCTTTTTATATAATTATTTGAAGTAAGGATTCGATCTTGGGTTGCTCAAACGAAAGTGAACCCAGGGATAAGTATACCACATAATTTATGATAATCGTGAAACTATATTTTCACATACAATTTTTGTGTTTTTTTTTGTTTTGAAATAATCTAATTTTAAGCAAAATAACACTTTTGAAAGGGTGCCACATATTAGGTATAGATAAGAACAGTACAAATGCATGATTAACGAATATAATCAGCAATTAATTCGGAACATTCTTTTCAAATGTTATTTGGCTTGAAATATTTCTTGTTGAACTGATAAAAGACACAAATATATAAATAAAAATAAATATGTATGTGGGAAAATTCAGATATCAATAATTTAAGTAATAGACGTAGTTATATGCACCTTTCTTGTAATTATATGAACACAAAATAAAATGCGTGATAATCAATCGTTCAAAATGTTACTTTTTGACGATGCCATCTGATACAGATCCATGTCTGCACTTTCAAGTACTCTTAAAGCGATTTATCATATTAAAGATTAAAAACAAAGTTATTTCATTGGAATTTCTTTGAAGCTGACAGTTTTCATACGCAAATTCTCTGGTAAATAGATTTCTGTACCAGGGAGGAGTGTTCAGCATAATGTAATTTTAAATCAATTTCCTGTCTACGATTGTTTCTATTTGTTCTTACCAAACACATCCGAACACATCTGGTGGTGTTTTCGAGCATTAATAAATTGCAAAAGAGATTAAATAATTTATAATAAGCAATTCATTACAGTAACTGTGTCGTTATTCCTAAATTGTTTTGCATGTTCGTGTTGGTGACCGATGAATCTGATCTTCAAATTAAATCAAATTTACTTTTAATCGTATTACAAGTTCTTCTATTTGACTAATAAAAAACAATTAAAAAAATGTTCTTAACGTGCAGTGTTAACCTTTCTTCAAAAGTCGCTGGCTCAGACATGTACTATCTTTTGAATGTTTGTATGGAGCTTTGCATACCAAGACATGTTATTTACTATTTACTAAGAAATAAAAGAAATTGACGAAATATATTTATATAAACACTGTCTATTAATCATTCCCAAAGGAGTCATATGACTTATATAGAACGCTGTATATAAACAATTCTTTTTAATTAGTGGGTTATTATCATAAGACGAAAATGGACAGAAAGAATAATGGACCGCCAGATCTGGTCACGTGGCATTGGCATTGGTATTCCTATCTCGGTCAGTTATATAAACTCCTCTAATGTTTTACTTTAGCAATATTTCTGATACTAAATATATTTTTTGAACACCTTGAATTTGTACTGTTGCATAAAACGATTTAAAAACTGGTTGCCACTTTATTGCGTGTATGTCAATATTCTAACATGTAAAGCAGATTTCAAGGAATCAAAACATTATTTCACATCAAATAAAACTTATCAATAGAACATATATCAAGTTGTTGTTTGTACATTGGTCTTTGGACAATCTGTTAAACACGCATTTGAAGAGGTGATGTGATCTATTAAGCACGTTCTATAACTACATTTAGTCTGTTCAAATGAAAAGTAAAACTTTGTTCAAATACTGCTATCAGTCTAGCATTTAACATAACTTTGATGAGAAAGTAAGAACAAACAAAGCTGATATTCTGGGCTGATGACTACCTTTTCAGGTTTAATGTATATTTTATCGGTAGCATTTTGTGTAATCATGTAGCCATGATTCTCCTTCATCCTAAAATGGATAGAGGAAATAATCGACCTGGTATAATTCATATGTTATCAATCATTGCTTTTATATTTTAAACTCATTTTAGAAATTTATTGTTGTGATATTGTTATACAAACAAATAAAGTTAATTGACAACTTATCATACCAATTATACAGATAAAACCGCTTGAGAATGAAACGGAATGTGTGAAACGTCATCAATAGGCCGTTTTGTCTTTTTTGTCTTTGTCATACCAGAAAAAAAGTGTTTTTTTTTCTCCCATTAATAATTTACTGTAATTTTCATATTTCTTTAAGTTTAAGAACTTTTTTGATAGACTTACTTGTCTGTTGAAGCTTTCCAGTTAAAAAATTCTTTTTCCGTATTCGGACAAAAATCATTTTGAATCATTTGAGCCAAGCAAAAGTACTCCTTGACATTATAAGGCCAAGTAGATTTTTAATAGTGTAATAGCTATGATTAAAAATTTTGCTCGAGTCTTTTATACGCTACGGTTTATTTAGACAGTAGAAACTGATGACATTGTTCCGTAAATGTCTTTACTTATTAAATCATATTCATGATAGAGATAGGAATTATCTTATTTATATATTTGTAAAAGCCGTATAGAATAGACTGTTTAGATGATTATACATGTATATAAAAGTATTGTTATTGAAGGATAGCATCGATCTGTATGGAAATATTTTTTTACTTTCACACTTACTAAAAGATTGTTAAGCTATATATCTGTTGCCAGAATTTATCAATACTTAAGTGAAATACAATGTTATAAGTGTTTCAAGATTCGATCAAAGGACTTTAAACAACATTAATTTCACAGTTTACATATTTTGTTGAACGTATTCAGTGTCATACGTAAACAAAACAACAAAACAATCGTAATGGATGCTAAAACATAATAAATGTTTTAAATGATTACCGAAAGCAAGAAAGAAAATAACACTTTACACTTAATCAGTAAGTATAATCAAGTGTCAGGAGAAAATAATCTTGGATAGTGTTAGTCTAATAAGTATATATGGTTCAAATTAATCAACGGATTTCTGGATCACATTGATATAGTTTCTATTTGAACTTCCCATATATATTAATAAATACATCATTCTGATAAAAAATAATAATAATGAATATTTTGTACTACAAACTGCAATAATAATTTGCATTAGTGACAAATAACAAGATGCATTCTTATTCGTTATGTTATGACATTTCTACAATTTCTTATCACATGAAAACAGTGAAATGAAACAAAGATGTTTATTTTTATAAAACCTTTACAGAAAAATATAAGGTTTACAGCATGTTTTAATTAAGACACAACCTTTCTTCTCAAATAAAATTCAATAATCAGGGTTGAAAATAAATCGCAACTTAAAGCTGTTTATTAAACAATTTTATCAGTTTTATTAGAATCTTGAAACAAACTAGAATCTCAATATCACATTCTAGTGGTGCTCAAAGATGTTTTGCAAGAAATGAAATTGATAAAAACTGCATCTATATTAGCTATCCGCATAGAAGCACCCATTATGGAGATTTGACATTATTGAAGCAGGAATATATCGTTTGAATAGAAATGTAATTGATTCCGTACAGAAATTGAAGATATAATGCGTTTATTGCTTGTCAAAGTTTCCATTCAATTTGAATAAAACAACTCATTGTATTGTATGATATATTATGTTTTGACTAATGGTTTTAGAGAAATGTTAGATACTTGTTACTTGAAAAAGTAGCGATAAATGTGAAATTATTTGTCTTAAAAGTAGCAAAATATAAACAAAGTAGTATTTTGACTTCCATACGAAATTATAATTCTTTATAAACTGTTTTTCTTGCTTATATGTAACAGATGAAAAAGATGTTTCCGTTCTTTGGTCAATGGGTAATTTTAGAATACTATAAAAGTTAACCAAAACACAAAAAGATTTGGAGAAATAAAACAAATCTAAGTCGTAAAGAGCCTTAAACTTATTTAAGTGATGCACTGTGATCTATACAATAATAAAACATATAAAGAGTAACTTATCGATAATTTATTGCAGCATTTAGGTACTATACAGAATTCCTTAATCTTCTTTTAATATTTATCATACACTGATAATGATTGAATAAATAAATATTGCACAATTTTAAGAAAACGTCATTCACAGTAGAAAACTCGCAATATCGTAAAATAATGTCTTTATTATTTACAAACTATATGAATATATTCTCCCTAATATCAAACTATTGCATTAATGGATTTTTAGTTGGAATACTTAGTATGCAAAGCGTGCGATAACTCATTAGGATGTGGTGTTTATAAAATATTTGAAAAAACCTATTTCATACTTTAGGTTGTGCAAAATAAATTTAATTTGTTGTTTATCTGCAACATATATTTTGGTTTCGGAATTAAAAGAAAAATAATATAATATTTGCACTAATACGTAACCTACTATTTACAAATTTAAGTTGATGATAAAATTCCGGTTTAATAAAATATATTTATGCATTTTATTTGTTTATCCATAATTTTACATTATGTTGCCTTGCTGCCTTTTTTATTAATCGGTAGCCAAAGAACTATATATTAAGAAACATGGAAGAGGTTTGTGCCTATCTATACTATATTTGTGGCACACTGTTTGATTATTTATGAAGGTGTTTTTTTTTACATTTTGTTGGTAATTCATTAAAACACGACACAAAGATACACGAGATATTCACTAACGAAATAACTAACAGATAATTATGATTGATAAACAATTCTTTTGATATCCATGTGATTTTTAATTTTGATTGTAATTTTTTTACTTTGAAAGTAAAACCATTCTCCATCAGTTAAACATGTACCTATTTCACAGAGTCGCTTATTCCTATTATTTTCATATAATGCCTAATATTGTCTGGAACGAAATATTTTAGATTGAAAGCTATGGCATTATCTTGCCTGAACTGTATTATCTACTGTCTGTTATGTCATTGTAGCAATAGTTTCAATCAGCCATATATCTTAGCTTTCAAAGTATATTTTTCTCCCCGAGTAAGACAATTTTCTTAATGAACGAAATTATTTAGTAAAGGTTATTTATACAAAGTACAAGTAAATTGATCCAGCCAGATTTCGGAAAGTCTGTGTTTCGATTCAGTTGTTTGTTTGTGCCTAAAATAATTCCCGCGGGGCACCTGGGATGTTCATCCACAAGTAAAGATTGAAAAGAAGATATATGACCTTAAATAAATAATAATGATAAAATAAAACAATATTGCAAAAAAAACGCAAAGGAAGTACTTCAAAAACGTTTAATTCCTCTATCAAATAAAATATTACGTTTTATACATATTAACAATTATGAGACAAAACGAAAAGTAAAATGAAAACGATATCAAAATGTATTTATGAATGAATGAATGAAGAAATGAAAGAATGAATGAAGAAATGAATGAATGAACGAACGAAGGAATGAAGGAATAAATAAACTTAGTTCATAGAAATAAGACAAAACGAAAAGTAAAAAGAAAACTAAATAAAGAATGTATTTATGAATGAATGAATGAATGAATGAATGAATGAATGAATGAATGAATGAATGAATAAATAAATAAATGAATGAATATTTAAATGTAAATGACCGTAATCACATTACAATTAGTCAAAGTTACAAATTAGTCATTTTGTTATAATATTTTACTTACATTTAGGTAATTCATTGAATGTTAAGAAAAAAGATTGCAATAATATACAGAAGATCATTTACCGAGACAAGTTATTTGACAAGAAATTATAAAACATAGTTATCAATCAAATTGTCAATTAGTGGTGTATTATACATTTTTACTCAGTATATAACATATTATGAAAAACAAATGACCTGTCTGGTTGGTAACGTGATATCATAATTGACATTCTTTATATGTTTGTGACGTTAATGATCGAGAAATAAATTAATAAATTTGAAATTGAAATACTTTTGTCACAGCAGTAGCTACAGTGATTAATGCAGCCTAATACTGTGAACATTTATACTGGTGATAAAACTTTGTGCATTGCATTTGATCATTTTCTTATTATAAATCGCCTAACCTACACTGAGTTTTGTAGAAAGGCTGTTATTAACTTCATATGCAAATTATGACTATCATTGCGTATTAACTCGTTTTTGTTGTGTTTGATAGCATATAATCACAAATAATGTTTCAGAAAAAACTTCAAATTAGTGCGGGTGAATAGCCTAGAGAGAATAAAAATAATGGTGTAAACAAATATCAAAAACGAATATGTTTTTTCATGACCCGAAAAGTAGGATCGCAATTTACTTCCACTACATCTATCATGCATGTATGCTACCCACCTGACTTTATAGGTTTTTTAAGTCCCACTTCGAAAAAATAGGGGGTACATGTATATTGATTTGCTAATGTCGGCCTGTCGGTCGGTCTGTCCCTCGGTAGACCACATGGTTTCCGCCGAATACAATGTATCTTGAAATCTATTTATCACAAAATCTTCATATTTCACATAGTGTTCGGTCATAACTAGTATTGACCCCTTTTGATTGTGGAGGATCGCAAAGTCTTCATAATTCACATAGTGATTGGTTATAGCTAGTGAATAACCCCTATTGATTTTGATATCACTCTATATTCAATGGTGCAAGGGTTAATTTTTTACAATGCAACCTGATACAGATCCATGTCTGCATTTTTAACTAATCTAAAAGTGCCTTAATCGTTTTAAAAATTAAAAACTTTTTTGCAAACAAAATTATTTCATAGAAATTTCTTTGAAGCTGTCAGATTTCATACGAAAATTCTCTGGTAAATAGATTTCAAGGAGGAGTGTTCAGCATAATGTACTTTTAAAGCAATTTTCTGTCTACAATTGTTTCTATGTGTTCTTTCCAGCACATCCGAACACATCTGGTTGTATTTTCAAGCATTAACAAATTGCAATAGAGATAAATGAATTTATTATTAGCAATACATTGCAGGTACTGTTTCGTAATACCTAAATTGTTTTGCATGTTCGTGTTGGTGACGGATAACAGGAATCTGATCTTCCTATTAATTTTAAATTTCCTTTAAATCGTTTAACAAATTCTTCTTTTTGAGTACTAAGACATTATGGAAATAGTTCTGAACGTGAATTATTTACCTTTCGTCAAAAATACTTAGAATGTACATGTTTCATTGTTTGAGTGTATGCAGCTACATATAAAGCAACATTTTAAGAAGGCGTCCTCTCATATTTCACATTTTGGGTTTCAGGATGCACACAGACATGTATAAATGTAACGAATTAATTTATCGCGCCTATATTGGATGCACAATGTATGGTAAAATTTAGATCTTTAGGCAATGGATTGGTCTACCTATAGAATAGAGAAAATTGAAAATGTTGCAGGCTCGGTTTGATTGAGTCTGTTCATGGACGGTACTAATTTTACATTTTACATAAACTGGTACAATTTTAAATTTTAAAACATCCGAAGAATTGTTCACAATGTGGTTATCATGAAACATTCAATGTGACAAAGTGCCATTCCATAAAAAGCGGCATATGACCCCCAATTAAAAAAATGCGTGTGTCAAACTCTGTCCACATACTCTATTGGTAAAAGGCAAAGACGTTTTAAAACACTTTTCATCCAAATAATTCAAAGCTTGAATTTTTAAATATACTTATAAACATTGCATGAATGCGCTTTTCTCAAGAGCAATTCGTTAGCGTCCTAGTGCAATAACGGTTTAAGTCCTTCTAAATTTAGTAAGAATTAATCAGTTATTGCACTCATGTGACGAATGACATCTCATAATAATCATTCAAAATGAAAATGCGAATAATATATATAATTGTTTTTCTTTTCACAAGGACATATACATTCGTAAAGTCTAACTTGTAAATTTGGAGAATAAATATCACCACGGGTCGTTTGGAATAGAGGTCCAACATTTATAATATTTATATTATTTCTATTATTTTTATAGGTTGAAGTTGTCCAATTCTGCATATCTCATGTTCGTTTTGAAATTAATATCTTAGTCCATCTTACTATCAACATCGGACAATCCGCACATATGGTTATATATTAAAATGTTTAAAATAGCAGTGCATACATACTAAAGTTAGCTGATGAAATGTTTTGTTAAACGCACCGCATAATAATTCATTTCAGGAAAATATCATAGTAAAAATAAACAAGTTTTATATGAATAATGGCCATAACATTGTTTTTGCAAATGTTTTGTCCATCGTGTATTAAGTTTGACATAAGGAAGTGACAAGACTAATGTCATGACATGTTTGGTCACGTTATGTAAACATTTATTTTCGTCATATCTCTGCGGAATAAATCTGGAAACTAATTCAAGCGGACGTTAAGAAACCAGTTCCTTAACGCACAGTCCGGTGATTAATAGTGCGTGGAAATATAACACAAGTTTCAACTGATTACACTGGCCCTTCCAGTAAGAACTTCATTCCTTCCACATCGAAAAATGTAATTTGTTTGCGTTTTACATCTAGTGATAATTGTCAATTATAAACCCGATTGAAAGGTTGAAATACATATCGATTTAATTATTTTTAGTTGTAGTAAGTATATTAAAAATATTATAGCATGATATGTTTTGACTTATATGAAACAAAATATTGGTTTATCTTTAACACACAATAAGTTCAATAACGTTAGTCTCATCCCTATGCAGCTGGTGAGGGTGTGTGTAAATTTAAAGAAAAGAATATTTTTGTTTTAAAATAAAAACTGAAGCATTTAATTGTCATGGAAACGATTACAAATTACTGGTTCTTATCGTTCTTTTACTAATAATAAAGCGACTTAATGACATTCGTGTTAGTTATCCACATTAAAAACCTAATTTTGTAGACTGCATAGTTACGTATCTTTGAAATGGGAATACAAATGTATATTGCTTGAATAAAACGGTATTGCTTTCCTACAGAGACATATTGCGAAATGTGGTCATGTAATAATCGCTTATGAACAACATCAAAGATATTAAAAGAAATTGTATTTCGCTCAAGGTTTGATTACATTTTGACATGACTTTTCTAAATTTATTATCGCGTGGATATTAAATCAAAACATAAACAATGGTCGTTTATTTCTTATAAATTTATTAATAAATGACTATCGTAAACACAAAGAAGATATTATGAACCTGCTGGCAAAATCAATATTATATTTTTGTTAATCTCTTTTTTGAAAACACATTTATATCTTTAATTCCCCAAAATTATAAATTCATCTTACTTAACAGTTTGTAAAAGTGTATAAATTGAATATTTCATAAATACGTTGTCATTGTTGATGTCAATAAGCGCAATGTGTAAAAAACCCTTCATTGTTAAATTTTATGCTGATGAATGTTAAATTTGTTGCTTGGTATTGACTGTTAAATTGTCATGCATATTTATATTGACACAACCAAAGCCATGATATATTTTTAGTAAAAGACTGTTATAATTATAAATACATTAGATAAAATGGTTTTTAGTATAACATATTATGAAAAGAACATATAAAAAGTAACAGGTGACTGTTGGCTTTGTGCTTTAAAATGAATAACTTTATTATACGTACAATGTTAATAGTAGTGTGTATAAAAAACCCATTTTATATAGAAATTTCATGGGAGAGAGATTAATAATAGTCGTTTTATTAATTAATTATTTAGTGAATAGATTTGCTTTTGGTATAGAAAAATTCTCAATATTTTAGTCATATATTATAATCAATGTAGAAAAAATATGGCTGTTTCAATGCAGTATCATCACGTAAAACATTTAGCTTTTTGTGGCATATCAAACTGGGCATATTATATATGATATTTACGGCAGTGCAAGAAAAAAACACCTTTTGTACTCCCATGTTAATTAGGTTTCAAGTTAAAATGTCGTCATTAACCAGCGCCTTTATGAAAAGATTTCATTCTTTGAATATTTGAGAAACAAATTTGTTCATAACGGAAAAATAACGCCGTCCCAGAAACAATAACTAAAAATATGATAAATCAAATCATTAGTTTTCGTTATTTCTTTCCGGAATGATTTATATTCCAGAGCATCGTTATAGCCGTATACTGTACCCTCGAGCTTTATATTTTGGTCCGTACTGTGAAATTGTTTGTAAGTATAGAAATAAAGTATAAGTTACATATTGGAAAATGTTTTGCAGAAAGTAATTCCAGCCATATATAAAATAAGTGAAATGTGACATATTTCTATTTTGTTAAGTGGGTAGTTACTCCAGGGTACATATTTGTAAAATAATTGGAAAGAAATATTTTAAATGTTATGTTACCAGATTGGAAACAAATAGACCAAGTATCTAAGAAAATCGATATTCCGTGAAATTGTCTTTGTTTAACAAATGAAGATATACAACTTGCTCAATCACTCAACTGTCACAAATCTGACAGATGTACGCAATGGCATGTTAAGGTTTCACAATTACCATATCTAGGTCGTCCTTTCCTTCTCCTTTGTCTTCATCTAATCCAGTCAATGACAATGTTCCTGCTTATATATAGCGGTACATCTTCAACGATATTACATACGTCAATGGAGTCATTGATCTCTTGTACACCAGTATCATGGTGACACATGTTTATAAACATATAATATATTCACAATTATGTAACAGCCATCAAAACAATATATGTTAAAATCAGTTTTAAACTAAAACAATTAAACAAGACCTCAATGCTAACTCGTTTTCAAAAAAAAAGGAATTAAAGTATTATGAACGACCTTTCAGTCCCGAAACATTATTTCAGTTGACTAATTAGAGACAATGTTTGTTAGAACTGTTTCGGGAAAAATATAATTTTATTGTTTTTTTTTTATTGTTGTTGATGTTAATTTTAATATTTCATAACACTTAAATAAGCGAGTTGCCGGTTTAATCGTCATTTTGCATAATGTCGTTGTGTTGTTTATATCAAGCTTTGGGCCAGGCAAGGGTATAAAAGACACTATGGAAATCTTCTGCCGTAATCTAATCAGAAAATGCACGTAAGCTATATTCTGTTTTAGATATAAATACATCTTAGTTTCTAATGGCGACGTATTAATAGTTTCTTCCCACGGTATTATGAGAGTAAAACTCCCAGAGAGAAAGAAGTGCATTAAAAACCAAGTCATTCCTCTTTCACATTAAGTCATTAATGCGTCAGAACGGACCAAATCAGAATAATTTAAATTGAGTTGAAATGATGGTTTATTTGAGTCAATACTGAAAAAAACATGTACTTTTTTAAACTTTCCTTCTTTTTGGAATAAACCATTTAAGTAATGATCTATAATCCATAAAAACGTTCATGATAACGAGTAGAAAATAATGATAAAAAGAAAATGTGCACATTTCAAATAAATCCCGTGTTTATATTAGTATTCAAAGCAAAGTGCATGTAGTGCATGAATACGAATGTAAAAACTTATTCGACAATTATTCGGCATGATTAAACTTATGTTAAATCTGAATTCAGATGTTCTGGAATAGAATATTGGAGAACGATTAAGTAACAATAATATCTTGAGTTTTACCAGAAACAGTGACAATTGCACCTCATCACCTAATCATAATTTGTATACTGGTATCACATTTTCTTTGACTACATTTATAAATCTTCTCTCCGCAAAAATCACCTTTTTAAACCATGACAACGGTTTACAAAAGTTCTTGCCTGGGAACCTGTTTATTATCATTGTCTGATTAACCATTACATGTACCTACATTTAAAGTTGCAACAGGGACAAGCTATTAACCGTTCTAAGTCAGTGCTCACCCGCGTTCATTTGAAGAAAAAAATGTTTGGTGAAGTAAAGTTCTGAAACGGTTGATAATATATGTTTATGTCTTACAAGGCATTTTGCCCATCTGAGTTTTCCCTTTTCATACAGATCGGTCTTCTATAGTTAAACTGAAACTTTATAGTAAAGAAATGAAGACACGGCGATCTGCAGAAAGATTTAATGCAAATCAATTTGTAATGTCATATATCTTCGGACCAAAATAACGGGAGATGTTATCTGAATACAATTAGATGAAATCCTCTCAATATAAACCATAGCACGATAGAAACGACTCAGTTATATTAAAATGTAATTGGATAAAACAAGACAAATGTACTAATCTAACATATGTATGCATTGAACGATTATGAAAATAACTTAGAAGAACTAAATATATATATTATTTGAATTTCTGAATTTGAATTTCTATTTGAATATTTGAAGACGTTATAGAAAACCAGCGATGTTATCCATGTGATCGCACGTTAAACAAACTCTATATCCAGTTATGTTTTGGCCTAACCGCCGTTATAGACACATCACAGTGCCAGTATAATCACTTTATTGTGCGTTTTGAAATATAAGCTGAACTTGTGAAATTGTAATAATAAATGTAAGCAGGGACATGAAAACGATACACGAGCCACAATGGTGTCATTATTAAAGTACATGAAACCATATTAATTAGAGATATTTTAATACAAAAGCAATGTGGTAACAGCAATTTCTTTTATATGCGGACAGAGTTTGCTTCATTAAAACGTGTTTTATGACACGGCTTAATTTATATCTTAAAACATCTATTTAGCGAGGAAACGTATTGGTATATAATAAACATAATGATTTTGTGCTTACCAAGAAGCTAAGTAAGCTATAATAATGAGTTTATCCGTGTGAAAAAATTTAAGCCTCTGCCGAACTATTTTTGGTGTTATCTTATGTTATTGTTTCACTCCGTCAATTTGTACATTTACATAAAGGAATATTATTTCGTGTTGTTCTAAATGACATAAAATTCTCGATTCAAAAATGATCGTGAATTTTTTACAATTGGTCAAAATTACACCGCAATAATGACTTTAAACTTAAATAACTTTCGTTTGCGCAGCGTTTTCGTATCCGTTGAATGCTTGACATGTGTCTATTTTTGCCCGCGCTTCAGTGAAAACAATCGAACATTGCAGTTATTATAGTAACTTGGCATAACGTAAAGACGAAAATTTGTTCGTTTATCGTGAATATGCTTCATAGAACACATCAAAGTATGAATACCTGGAAAAAAATGTTATATAAAAGTAGAAAAAAATTAACATTTACACACATACTACGCGCATTTGAAAAAATGTTTCAAAATTTTGGCCACTTCTCAGCTGATAAAGGCTT